>NC_053491.1:483969848-484217348 GCF_905171775.1 Rana temporaria | reverse complement strand
GGATGACCAAGCCGTCCTCATCCTCTCTCACACAGACTGATCATAGTTTGTCTGGCAAAGCAGCTGCCAAGGCGTCCTCTTCCCTCTGCACAATGGCATCACACAATCCTTCCCTAGTCCCACCGTGTCCTCCTGAGGAGTCCCCCGAACTGTTCCAACACAGTGTTGGGTACATGCTGCATGAAGATGCGCAACGTTTTGAAGACTCCGATGATGGAACACAGATAGAGGAAGGCATTGATGTGAGCCCAGGGAGAGGGGGTGGCCGAGAGGGACAACAATCTGGGAGTGATGTTCCCCCAGCTGGAGCATACTGCCAGGTTGTCGACAGTGATGATGAAGAGGGAGGGGATGATGAGGTCACTGACTCTACTTGGGTGCCTGATAGGAGAGAGGAGGAGGAGGAGGACGAGGCACAGGCACATCTCCAAAGAGGCAGGATGCCCTCCAGGGGTCAGCTTAAGGGCAGCACAGCAACTGCATTACGTGGCACTGCTGTGTCTCAACGGTACAGCAAAAGTTCTTTGGTGTGGGCCTTTTTTGAAAGATGTCCATCAGATCGTACCTTTGCTGTTTGCAACATATGTCTCAAGCGTATCTCGCGTGGCCAAAACATCACCCGCTTGGGCACCACATGCTTGTCCAGACATATGTCGAACTGCCATGCAGCTCGTTGGCAAGTATACCAGAAAGACCCACACCAAAGACCAAAGCGTACCTCCCCTTGCCCTTCTGTGACCTCCAACCCCACTAGACCCCCAGTCCTCTCTGAAGCCTGCACTGAAGTTGTAGAAATAGGTGTGTCACAACCTAGTAGTGGTAGTACATGCGGGCAATCTACTGATAGTACCAGACAAATTTCCCTGCCCCAGCTGCTGCAGCGCCGAAAAAAGTACACTCCCAGCCATCCTCATGCCCAGCGGTTGAATGCTAGCTTAGCAAAATTTCTAGCACTTCAACTGTTACCTTTTCAGTTGGTAGATTCTGCCCCCTTCCGTGAGTTCGTGGAATGTGCAGTACCTCAGTGGCAAGTACCCAAACGCCACTTTTTCTCACGGAAGGCGATTCCGGCTCTCTACCGTCATGTGGAAGGCAATGTCCATGCCTCGCTGGACAGGGCGGTCAGTGGTAAGGTGCATCTTACCGCTGACTCATGGTCCAGCAGGCATGGACAGGGACGTTACCTGTCTTTTACGGCCCATTGGGTGACTCTGCTGGCAGCTGGGAAGGACGCAGGGCAAGGTACAGTAGTTTTGGAGGTTGTTCCGCCACCACGCCTCCAAAACACTACTACTGCTTGTGACACACCTCTCTCCTCCACCCCCTCCTCTTCTTCTTCCTCTGTGGCCTCTTCCTGTGGTGTTGTTTCCTCAGAACCAGCCGTGCTCCGTAGGCGTACGAGGGCCTACGCAGGAATGCAGGCCAAGAGATGCCATGCGGTGCTAGAGCTGGTGTGCTTGGGAGACAGAAGCCACACTGGGGAAGAGGTTCTTTCAGCTCTGCAGGGGCAGGCTCAGAGGTGGTTGACGCCACGCCGGCTGAAGCCTGGAATGGTGGTCAGCGATAATGGCACCAACCTCCTCTCTGCCCTGCGACAGGGAAAACTCACCCATGTGCCCTGTTTTGCGCATGTTCTCAATTTGGTGGTGCAGCGGTTCTTGGGTAGGTACCCAGGCTTACAGGATGTCCTGAAGCAGGCCAGGAAAGTCTGTGTGCATTTCCAGAGGTCATATAATGCCACTGCTCGGCTGACAGACCTCCAGAGGGAATACAACCTGCCCAAGAACCGCCTAATCTGTGACATGCCCACCATATGGAACCCTACGTTGGCCATGCTGCAGCGGCTGCACACGCAGCAGAGGGCCATCAATGAGTACCTGTGTCAATATGGCAGCAGAACTGGCTCAGAGGAGCTTGGTTTTTTTTCACCACGCCAGTGGGCCTTGATCAGGGATGCATGCACTGTCCTGTCACTATTTGAGGAGGCCACGAGGATGGTGAGCAGTGACAGTGCATGCATCAGTGAGACTGTCCCGCTTATTCACATGTTGGAGCACACCCTACGTGGAATAATGGACAGGGCCCTTGAGGCAGAACAGAGGGAGGAAGAGGAGGACTTCCTTACCTCTCAAGGCCCCCTTTATCCAGACACTGTTCCTGCTTGCCCACCTAGAACACAGGAAGAGGAGGAGGATGATTGTATCAGCAGCATGGAGGTGGAGCCAAGCACACATCATCAACAGCAGAAGTCTTCAAGGAATCATTTACAGTCCCAAGGAACACGTGGACTTTTACGTGGCTGGGATGAGGTGGCTGCAGATCCTGTCATCCTCAGTGACCCAGAGGACTGTGCCCCGAATGCCTCTGCAAACCTACGCTGCATGGCCTCCCTGATCCTGTAAAGCCTGCGTAAGGATCCTTGTGTACGTGCTATCAAGGAGAGGGATCATTACTGGCTGGCAACTCTCCTTGATCCACGTTACAAGAGTAAGGTAGCGGACCTTATGTTGCCATCGCAGAGGGAGCAGAAGATGAAACTTCTGCGGGAGGCCTTGCAGAAGGGTCTGTGCAATGCGTTCCCAGAACCGGGGGGATTACCAAAACCTGGCCCTGGACAACGTCTTGCTGAGGCTTCGGTGAGTCAGAGAAGGAGCGGTGGAGACGGTGGCCATCTGACCGATGCGTTCAGACAATTTTTTAGTCCGCAGCCCCAAGGTCTGACCGGTTCCAGCAACCATCGCCAGCGTCTGGTTTACATGGTCCGGGAATACCTAGCGGCAAGATCCGACTTGGACACCTTCCCCACGGAAAATCCTCTGGCTTACTGGGTCTTGAGGATGGATCACTGGCCAGAGCTTGCACAGTACGCAATTGAGCTACTGGCTTGCTCTGCATCCAGTGTTCTTTCAGAACGCACATTCAGTGCTGCTGGAGGCTTTGTGACCGATCACAGGGTGCGCCTCTCCACCGACTCTGTTGATCGACTGACCTTCATCAAAATGAATCGGGCTTGGATCAACACCAGCTACCAAGCACCTGATGCTGATGTTGCTGAATAAGAATTTTTTGTTGAAATGTCAGATCCCTTTGAGACTGCTGATGCTGAGTGACTGTCCTGTTATGCTGCTGATGGAATATCCTTCTCCTCCTCACTTTTCTTGCTGATAGCTAGTAAGAAATTTTGCTTTTCTGTGCTCCGCCACCAGTGCCTAAGGCCTAATTTTTCTGCCCCTGTTTAACAGGGGCGCCTAATAAAAAAATTTGATGCAATACTTTGCACGTGGCTCCTTGTTGCACTCCAATTAAAGATATTGGGAGGGGTTGCAGTGTTGTGTTGTGCCTAAGGCCTAATTTTTCTGCCCCTGTGTAACAGGGGCGCCTGATAACAATTTTTGATGCAATACTTTGCACGTGGCTCCTTGTTGTGCTCCAATTACAGATATTGGGAGGGGTTGCAGTGTTGTGTTGTGCCTATGGACACATTTTTGTGCCCCTGTGTAACAGGGGCGCCTAATAACAATTTTTGATGCAATACTTTGCACGTGGCTCTTTGTTGCGCTCCAATTACAGTATGTTTGAGGGGTGCCCTTTTTTCTACAATTTTGCTTTCACAAAAAAATAATGGCCCCCCCCCCCCACCACCCCTAAAATAATCGAGATATTGTTGCCACACAGCACGTGCGCAAGCAGTATTAAATTACTTTGTTCTTATAATAATTTCATGTTGTGCAGGGACATTTCTAAACATGTGCCACTACTATGGACACACAGCAGGTGTGATATTTGAAGGAATTTTTTTTTTTTTTTTTACTTTAAGCAACATTAAAATTAGGGTTGTCTCGATACCACTTTTTTAGGACCGAGTACAAGTACGATACTTTTTTTCAAGTAGTCGCCGATACCGAATACCAATACTTTTTTTAAATGTCATGTGACCGTTTTCAAACCACAATACAGACTAAGGATATTTTCTTTAGAATTATGAAGAACTGGTACATCATGGTGTGGGGCTGTTTTTTAGCATACGGTACTGGAAAACTACATATCATTGAAGGAGTGATCACTGCCAGTGCCACCTATCAGTGCAGCTCATCAGTGCCAGTGCCCAAAAGTGCAGCTAGCCAGTGCCACCTATCAGTGCAGATCAGTGCCCATTAGTGCATCAGTGCAGGGAGGCAGTTTATTAGTGCATCTCATCAGTGCCACCCAATCAATGCCAGTGCCACCTATCAGTGCCATCCATTTATGAGTGCCATTCAATCAATGCCAGTGCCACCTATCAGTGCCATCCAATGGCACTGATAGGTGGCACTGGCATTGATTGGATGGCACTCATAAATGGATGGCACTGATAGGTGGCACTGGCATTGATTGGATGGCACTGATGAGATGCACTAATAAGCTGCCTCCCTGCACTGATATAGCACCCCCCCCAAAAAAAAAAAGTTAACCACTTCAGGTTCGTTGCAGCCAGTACTCTACCCACAGTTCTTCTGCACAATTAAACATTATCTCATCTGTATGACAGTGACTTCCCCAGCGCTCATGGCTTACTTGCTTTTTACTGTACTTTTCCTGTCGATCGTGCGGTGCGGTCCTTTCGCAAGGCAATGGAGATACTGGGGACGGCCTCTGGATGACGTCACGCACGCCGCCGGGGGACGTCAAGCTCCGCCTACAGTCAGTGTCTGTGTTCAGTACAGTACTGAAGGGGAGGAGCACGCTCAGCCTCGGCGCACTGGCACCGCCCGCGCTACAAGAGGCTGTGGTCCTGGTGAGAGAATTAAGTTTGGGCCTATATTATGATGGGGGCCTGGAGCTGCAGCTCCATCAGCCCCACGGTTAATCCGGCCCTGCCTCTATGCACCGATCGATGTCACAAAAAAAAAAAAGTATTCTATTTTGGTATCGGGAGTATTTGCGCGAGTACGAGTACTAGCGCAAATACTCGGTATCGGTCCCGATACCGATACTGGTATCGGTATCGGGGCAACCCTAATTAAAATCGCTGCTCCGGAAAAACTGCCGTTTTAAAAAAAATAAATTCCATTGATACATGTTCCCTGGAGCAAGACCCGGGTTCTGAAAGACGTTTTTCAACATTAAATTGAATATAGGTCTTTAAAATGAGCGTTTTTGAATTCGAACGTTCGAGTCCCATAGACTTCAATGGGGTTCTAAATGTTCGTGCGAACCCGCGGTCTGTTCGAACGTTCTGGTGCGAACCGAACCCGGGTATGTTCGGCTCATCCCTATTGAGTTACCTTGATATGGCCCAGGGGTGCAATTGTAGAAAAAAACAGTGAGCGAAGGTCCAGACAGTGAATAAAGGTTTTTTCCAATGCTTTATTTTCCAGGCCAACATCAACATCAATTGGGAAGGACAAGGTTGATGAAGAGAGAGAGAGAGAGAGAGAGAGAGGAAGAACCTTGCAGTATCAGGCCTGGATATTAAATGGAGCAGTCAGTACTGCTCTGCGTAGTACCAATTTGTAACTCGTCGCCACTCCAACTGAGTAGGTGAAGTGCCCCCGGACAGACCCTTTTTTCATAAGCCTGGCAGCCGAGATGTCACTTAGGATTTCTGGGAGGAACGGGCCTCTCTCACAGACCCGGCTTGGGCCTCTGCCACAGGCCAATTACAATAACTGAGCTAGATAGATAGATAGATGGAGCGAATCCTCCCAGTAGATTTCTGCATTGGTCACCAGATGACAGCAAACATACCTGTCAGTACTCTGGTCACCGGATCCCCAATTGTTCAGGCTCTGTTGGACAACCTGCCTCCAGGTCCTCCTTAAACCGACCCTCCAATCGAACGGCACCCAGCCTGGGATCCTTTCAATAGAACCGGGAACCCATTAAGTCACTGGGGTCCCCTTGTACCTCTGGATGAGGTTCCAAGTAGTCTGCAATTTCAGCAAGGTGGGCCACGCCGGTGGGGTCCATGGATGGGCGCACCCTGAAGGTGGATGCCGCACCTGGAACGGGACCCCGCGAAGATTTTAGAACACATGACACCTGTCACAGATATACCCCTCTCCAACACGCCCGCGAGGGAAAAAGCTCCTCTAATTGGCTGCTGGAGAAACTTACTCTGCCAGAACCCCTCTGGCGCCAACTGCTGGCCAGAGATGACATTGCATCCCTGGACCACAGACTGACCCAGTGGACATTTCTGGACTAACATAAGTCCCAAAATTTAAACAAATTGTGAATGGGAGCAAAGTAACTCTCCCATTCCCCACTAACTTTAGCTATTGTATTATATTATATTGTCAAAAGTATTGGGACGCCTGCCTTTACACGCACATGAACTTTAATGGCATCCCAGTCTTAGTCTGTAGGATTCAATATTGGGTTGGCCCCCCCTTTATAGCTATAACAGCTTTAACTCTTCTGGGAAGGCCTTCCATAAGGTTTAGGAGTGTGTCTATGGGAATGTTTCACCATTCTTCCAGAAGTGCATTTGTGAGGTCAGGCTCACAGTCTCCGCTCTAATTCATCCCAAAGGTGTTCTATCGGGTTGAACTCAGGACTGACACTGGGATGTCATTTAAGTTCATGTAAAAGCCAGTGTTTCAATACTTTTGACACTACAGTATATACAGTATATATATATAATCAAAAACTTTTTTTAGTTTGATCTAAAATTTTGAAAACAAATATTCTTTCTTTATAAATTCAAACAATTTGGGTCAAAATGTATTCTGCTACATCTCTTTGGTAAAAATAACCAAAATCAGTGTTTATTATTTAGACTGTGTGAAAATTCTAGAGTCCACAATCTATGGTATAAATTAAGGATGTCCCGATACCGAGCATTTCCCGTGCAGCCTTCTCCCCCCGTACAGCCTTCTCCCCCGTGCAACCTTCTCCCCCCGTGCTGTCTTCTCCCCCCCTCGTTCTGCCTTTTCCCCCCCGTGCTGCCTTCTCCCCCCGTGCTGCCTTCTCCCCCCGTGCTGTCTTCTCCCCCGTGCAGCCTTTTCCCCCCGTGCTGCCTTTTCCCCCCGTGCTGCCTTTCCCCCCCGTGCTGCCTTCTCCCCCCGTGCTGCCTTCTCCCCCCGTGCTGTCTTCTCCCCCGTGCAGCCTTTTCCCCCCGTGCAGCCTATTCCCCCCGTGCTGTCTTTTCCCCCCGTGCTGCCTTCTCCCCCCGCTTCTCTCCATTCATTTTAGCTGAGGCTGCTGAGAAAGGGATAGAAGAAGGTCCTGGACTGCCGCACTTCTTAAAACGATGTCTTTATTATACAAATAAAATCCAAAAAACAACCAAAGCGATGCATTTAAAATGAAGTGAACAACAGGAAAAAGGTGGCTGACATGTTTCACATCATGTGATGCTAACTCGTAGCTACGAGTACTGGGGAATCTGTGTCCTTAGTCCCTTTCTATGTCTTAAAGAATTCAGAGGTCTGTTAAGACCCCTGATATCTCTCCAAGGACCCCCAACAGGGCTGATAAAAAAAAAAATTGCAATAAAAAATAAAAAAATAGTAAAAAATAAAAATTGTAAAAAAAAAATACTGCCACATGACATTAAAAAAAAGTATCGGTAATCGGTATCGGCGAGTACTTGAAAAAAAGTATCGGTACTCGTACTCTGTCTCAAAAAAGTGGTATCGGGACAACCTTACCTGACAACATACACGCTTGGAGAAAAGCCGAACGAGAATTTGACCTCTGGGCTGAGCAACAAGAAATGGCTAAAAACTCCTATTCTAATTTACACTTTCATAGGTTTGGTAACAAGGCGGGCAAACTGCTGGCAAAGCTCTGCACGGGACCAAGAAGACCAACCCATATCTCTGCCCTGAAAAATCCAGCTGGCACACTGGTTACCTCACCTACTGAAATTAGTAGCTTACTAGTAGATTATTATACAACTCTATACTCGGCAGACCCGAATGACCAACTCGCTGCCGATGCCCTCCTGGCTAAGACCCGCCTGCCCAAACTCCAAGAGGATCATTTAGCTGCTCTTAACGCACCCATAACCGTTGAGGATATCCAACAGACGATCAAGTCCTTGACGTCTGCTAAAGCCCCAGGCCCGAACGGCTACACAGCCAAATTTTATAAGCTAGCTAAAGACTTTATTCCTGATACCCTGAAACATGTACCATATTTATCGCGGTATAACGCGCTCCCGCGTATACCACGCACCCCTAAAGTTGGCCCGAATCCTGTGGAAAATAAGTTTTTTTTGTACTTACAGTTTTGGTGTCTTGCGCGGCGGCCTCGTCGGGTCCGGCGTCAGTCTGCAGCTTTGGGTGTCCTCTTCGTCGGGTCCGGCGTCCTTCTGCGGCTTCGGGTGTCATCTTCGGCGGGTCCGGTGTCCGTCTGCGGCTTCGGGTGTCCTCTTCGGCGGGTCCGGCATCCTTCTGCGGCGTCCTCCCCGCTCGTTTCCTGCGCCGAGTTTGAATACTGCGCCGACATATACAGAGCGCAGTACACTCGTGTATTGTCGGCAATGTTCGGCAACTCTCGCGCTGACGTCCGGTACGTCCAGGACGTGAGCGCGGAAGGAGCCAAGACTGCCCGACTATACCCGAGTGTACTGCGCTTTGTATATGTCAGCGCAGTATTCAAAACTCGGCGCGGGAAAGCGGGTATCGGCGTATACCGCGCACCCACGATTTTGCCCTGATTTTCAGGGCAAAAAAGTGCGTGGTATACGCCGATAAATAGGGTATATGCAAACATGTGGGATGGGGGCCCTTATCTCCCTACGAGAACGCAGGCACATATTAGACTAATCGCCAAAAAAGGTGAGGACCCCTCACTTCCAGGATCGTACCGCCCAATCTCATTAATCAATGTAGATGTAAAAATACTATCCAAGATAATTGCGTCACGCTTAGCCCAACTACTCCCCTTTTATGTTGCACCCGGCACAGTCAGGATTTGTCCAGGGACGCTCAGCCACCCTAAACATACGCAAGGCTCTAATGGCGTTAGAATATGCTAGACAGAACCCAGTCCAAGACGTTGCCATATTGTCACTTGATGCCGAGAAGGCTTTTGACAATATCAGTTGGTCCTAGCTGTTCAGGGTGAGGGCGGATTTTGGTTTTTCGGGCCCAATTGTGAGTTTTTTACGGCGAATGTATGAATCCCCAACTGCGCGTCTGGTCACCCCCGACTTTATCTCTGATACGATCCCCCTGACGAAAGGAACGAGACAGGGATGCCCCCTTTCCCCTCTACTTTTCAATATCGCTATCGAGCCTTTATCCAGATTACTCAATTCACCTGACGGGGTCAGTGGCATCACAATAGGTCCCCAATCTCTCCGTTCCACCCTATTTGCGGACGACATATTCTCCACACAACCCCTCACAGACTTTGACAGGCTCCGACAACTCTTTCATACTTTCCGATTGTGTTCAGACTTTCGAATTAACTTCGACAAAAGCGAAATTCTATCGCTTCATCCCAGGATGGCTGCCAAATGGCGACACCAATCTCCCTTCGCCATAGCGGCACAACACATTACGTATCTGGGCATTCAATTATACAATTAAATTATAGCCTGGAGTGAGGTACGGAGGCTACTGGGTTTGCCCTCCAGTGCTTCTTGCCACCTGCCAATCCTAGGCAACCCAATGTTTCTCCCGTCCACTATATACAAAGCCTTTGAACAATGGAACACTAAGGGCCTTACCAACGTTACCTCAGTGTACCTCAATACCCCTGGCAAGTTTAAATCCTTTCAAAACCTATCAAGGGAATTCTCTCTACCAGCGACACATGTCTTCTTCTACCACCAATTGGTCAGTTATTTACGCTCATGCTACGGACCTAGAAAGGATCCCCTACAAAAGTCCTTTATTGATACTGTATTACGCAGAGATGACTACCCAATTTCCAGCCTATATTCTCACCTTATTGAACATCAGACTGCCAAATATCGTCTTAAACCATTCCAGAAATGGTCCAAAATATTTGAGGACGAAGACCTCTCGGAGAAAATCCTTGAGGGTTACAGACAAGTGCACAAACTCACCATATCAGAAACATGGCGTGAGACGCAATTCAAAATTATTCACAGAGCATACTACCCTTTCCGTATCAACAAGGCAGAACCAGCCCAAGAGTGGTGCCCCTGGTGTTCCACCCTACGCCCAACACTGCTCCACCGCCTCTGGGAGTGAAAACCTATCATTACGTACTGGGACTCTGTGCTGTCCTTTATCTACAAGGTTGCTAAAATACGGGTCCCAAGACACTACCTGATATGTCTATTCGGCTGCGAACCACCCCCACCCACGCCACCAACAAAGAGCTTGCTTCACATCTCTCACTGGACACATATCTGCCTCCTGGTGGCCCGCAGGACTATAATGTCTCATTGGATCAATTTAACATCGCCAAAATTACTAGCGGTGAAATAGGGCCTCTTATCGCTTTTCTATCTGGAAAGGTTGGACACCATTGTGTTGAACTTTCGCTCCACCTCACGATTCTTTACGAGAATTCATGGAACACTCGTTCGCCCAAGAGGATCTGCAAACACTCATGCAACCATTCCGCTATACAGTTTGGTATCTCAAACGGAACCTTACAAACTCCCTAGGCAACCTCAAAGTATCCGATCTGTCTGACCCCTCTGCGTTTCTGCCACCCTGAACCATGAAACCGTATACTAGTTGCCCCTTGACGCTCGTGATTCTTTCATACCTTTATCTGTAAACTTCACCCATCGCCACTTCTGCAGCCAGTTTAATCTCAGAGGTTACTGTTTGTTTATTTATTTTAGTTCTTTATTGCATTTCTAATACTCCAAATGTTGCTTCCGCTCCTACAGGCACTAGGCTTTGTACTGTCACATCCTCCAGGTACTGTAACATTGTTATACAGAAAATCACTGTGCTATTGGTTTGATGGTGTTTTTTTTTCTCTCTCCTCTACCCTTTTTTTTTATTATTTTTTTATTTCTATGTACATGACTGTATATGAATCGAACTTACTTTACTTTACTGAAATGTACTGTAAAAATTACAATAAAAAATAAAAAAAAGCATACTTTGATCTCAATGTTTAGAAGCAGGAAAAACAAATTTTTGGTTTGCGTTTCTGATTGGAGCTTTCTGGCCGAAAAAAGGCAAAACTCTCCTAAACTTTTTTGAAGCCCAGTGTGCATGGAGCCTCAAAGTTGGGACATTTGATTTTCTTTACTTCTGTGAAAAAAAACTCTCCTGTCAGCACTCTGATCTCTGTGTCCAATATCACTTATCCTGCCCATCCTCATCCTATGTAGGAGGAAGTGACCCCTCCCGACTGGATTCTTCCCCGGTGTCAGAGACTTTCAGTTTCGTTTCTCTCTTCTGCTGTCAGCGATGGCGTCTGGTAATCTGAGAGCTGAGCTGGAATGTTCCGTCTGTCTGAACATTTATACAGATCCTGTAAACCTGAGATGTGGTCACAACTTCTGCCGAGTCTGTATTGATCGTGTGCTGGATACACAGGAGGGGTCTGGAGGATATTCCTGTCCTGAATGCAGAGAGAAGTTTCAGGATCGTCCTGCACTGCAGAGGAACATAACACTACGTAACATAGCGGGGAATTTCCTGTCTGCTCAGCCAGATCAGGAGGAGTCCGGGGTCTTCTGTACTCACTGTGTGGACTATCCTGTACCTGCTGTTAGATCCTGTCTGCTCTGTGAGGTTTCTCTGTGTGATAAACACCTGAGAGTCCACAAAAAGTCCCCAGAACACATCTTATGTGACCCCACCTTGTCCATGGAGAGCAGGAAATGCTCCGTTCATAAGAGGATCCTGGAGTATTACTGCACTGAGGATGATACCTGTATCTGTGTGTTTTGTGTGATTGGAGGACATAAAGGACATAAGATGGAGTCACTGGATGAGGTTTCTGAGAAGAAGAAGGAGACACTGAGGAATGTTCTGCAGAAACTTCTGACAAAGAGAGAGGAGATGGAGGAAAGAGTCCAGAGTCTGCAGGAACACAGGAGGAAAGTAGAAGAAGAAGCAGCTGGTGACACCGAGAGCGTCACTGTCCTGTTTAGAGATCTCAGGAGACGTCTGGAAGATCTGGAGAAGAGAGTCCTGAGGGAAATCTCCGGGAGGGCAGAGCGGATCTCCATCTTCATCCGGGATCTGGAAATAAAGAAGGAGGAGCTGTCCAGGAAGATACGTCACATTGAGGAGCTGTGTAACATGACGGATCCACTGACTGTCTTACAGGAATCAGACACAGGTGACTTGTGTGATACTGAGGATGGAGATAATGAGGACAGAGAGAGACATGAGAAGCTCCTCCATGATGGAGGGGGTCTGGATGTGGCTGGGATATCACACACATTACACACATTATCTGATATAATAACAGAGGTAAATGTAGACTTCTATATACAGGGAGCTGCAGACATATTACTGGATGTAAACACAGCTAATAATAATCTCCATATATCAGATAACAGGAAAACTGGATCCTGGTCAGATAGAAACCAGAATCGTCCAGAAACTCCAGAGAGATTTGAGCGTTATTATCAGGTGTTGAGCAGTCAGAGTTTCTCCTCAGGGAGACATTACTGGGAAGTGGATGTCGGGGGAACAGATGGATGGATAGTCGGGATGTGTTACCCCAGTATAGACAGGAGAGGAAGGCAGTCAGGGATTGGAAATAATAACAAGTCCTGGGGTTTGTACAAGAATGGTGATCAGTGTTCAGTGATACATGACAGTAAATGGATCCCCTTACCCACAAAACTCTCCAGTAACAGAGTCAGGATAGATCTGGATTATGAGGCCGGGCGGATCTCCTTTTATGATCTGTGTGACCCAATCCGACACCTCCACACCTTCACCACCACCTTCACTGAGCCCCTCCATGCTGGGATATGGGTAGCGAGAGGATGTATAAAGATGTGTGGGGGGAATCGGGAGATGTGAATACTCAACCCAGAGACTGGTGATATCACACAGAGAAAGGGTGGGATTGGTGGGATATTTGGTCGGTGGCCTGCAGATATCCCAGCCATGTTGTCTTGGAGCAAAAGTTTGATTCTCAAATTTGTGCTATTTTATTTATTTAAAATGCTTATTGGGAGCGCAGTCATTACCCGAAGGCCTCGATGCGCTCATAGAACCAACATATAAAAATACAAAACACATCTCTCATTACTATAAGATAACAATATAAAATCACATAATAACATTTGAAAGACCTAAAATACTAATACTAATATCTTACCCTAATTAGGGCCATACACTTAAAAAATAGAAAAGTTTTTAAAAACTTCCTAAATTTGAATAGATCCTTCTCACGTCTTATGTATAGAGGTAGAGAGTTCCAAAATATTGAACCCTGGGCATCCAGCGTCCTCCCTCCACATTTAGTTCTTCTAAATTTAAGCACAGTCAGATTGGCCTGATCAGCAGATCTCAGTGATCTGTTGGGAACGTAACAGGTAAATTTTTCTTGCAGATACCCTGGGCCTATCTTATGGATAGCTTTATGGACGATACAACCCACTTTGAACAAGACCCGCTCAGCAACCGGTAGCCAATGCAGGGCTTTCAGAGAAGGTGTAATATGGTCCCGACGACCCACACCCGTTAATAACCTGGCTGCGGCATTTTGGATCAGTTGAAGCTTATGCAGGAGGGTTTATGACTTAGATCCACCATATCACAGCCATCCTTACGGAGTGGACCATCACAGTCACTCTCATTCACATTACAGTCCCTCCTTTACATCAGGGTCCTCAGTCCCCCATCACATTACAGGCCCTCATATTTATTAGTGTCCACAGTCCCCCAATCCCATCACAGTCCGCCCCTTTACATCAGTGTCCTCAGTCTCCCATCACATTACAGTCCCTCCTATTCATCAGTGTCCACAGTCCCTTCTTCATATAACTGCCACCCCCCACCTTACACCACAGTCCACTCACATCACAGTTCCCCCTTCACACATTACAGCCCCCCCCCATTACCTCTCAGTTCCCCTTCACATTACAGGCCCCTCCTACATCACATTTTTCCCTTCGCATCATAGCCCTCCTTTCATATCAGTGTCCTCAACCCACTTTGTAGTGAGATGGGACGGTGAAGAATTGTATAGAGTGCCGGACCTGACACAGAGCGCAGAGTGTAACCCGACTTATTGTCTGTGTCACAGCTTTGATGTCATAGTAGGGGAATGTTAATAAAGGGGAAGGCCTCGATGGAAGAAGAGTTTAGAAATTCAGATAGGGGGGCAAATGGGGTACCATCATCCTGTTAAATCGAAAGAATGGGAGCGGAGGAAGTTCCCCAAAACAGTCTCCAATAAAGAAATGGAAATGGACCATCTATCAGGAAAATAATATACAGTATATTTTGTATAAAAATTATAATTTTATTATATACATAGATAACAAGTACATAGATTGTAATTTTTTGTGTTCTATACTTGATCTATGTACTTTTTATCGGTGTATTGTGACAGCAGGCCGGTAAAATTACCTGGTTGCATCCAGGATGGTAGATATGTGTGTCCTAGATTCAGGCTTCATGCGGATTTATTCCCCTAGGGGGAAGTGTTCAGTCCTTCAGTAGTGAGATAATGAGCCCAGCTGAAGCAAGTTGGCTCATTAGGGCCTCTACAAAAGTTCCCAGCATGCTTAGGGAGTTGCCCCATCCTGGAACCAGTTACATAATAAGTGAGGTTGAAAAAAGACACAAATACATCAAGTCCAACCTATGTGTGTGATTATATGTCAGTATTACATTGTATATCCCTGTATGTTGTGGTCGTTCAGGTGCTTATCTAATAGTTTTTTGAAACTATCAATGCCCCCCGATGAGACCACCGCCTGTGGAAGGGAATTCCACATCCTTGCCGCTCTTACAGTAAAGCACCCTCTACATGGTTTAAGGTTAAACCTCTTTCTTCTAATTTTAGTGAATGGCCAAATGCCCTTTTTAAACTCCCTTCTGCAATTTTTTTTTAGCCCTATTGTAGGTTCACCAGTACAGTATTTGTAAATCGAAATCATATCTCCTCTCAAGCATCTCTTCTCCAGAGAGAATAAGTTCAGTGCTCGCAACCTTTCCTCATAACTAACATCCTCCAGACCATGTATTAGCTTTGTTGCCCTACTTTGTACTCTCTCCATTTACAGCACATCCTTCCGGAGGACTGGTACCCAGAACGGGACAGCATACTCCAGGTGCGGCCAGACCAGAGTCTTGTAGAGTGGAAGAATTATCGTTTTATCTCTGGAGTTAATCCCCTTTTTAATGCCAATATTCTGTTTGCTTTGTTAGCAGCAGTTTGGCATTGCATGCCATTGCTGAGCCTATCATCTACTAGGATCCCCAGGTCCTTTTCCATCCTACATTCCCCCAGAGGTTCTCCCCACAGTGAGTAGACTGCATCCATATTTTTGCCACCCAAATGCATTATTTTACAGTTTTGTGTAGAACGGGGAGCTTGATACCTGTCCTGTGCGGTGAGACAAAGCCTGTGTGGCAAAACCTCCAAAACAGGGAGATAGGTGCTGAGGGCAGCACAAGGCGGCACCTAGTTGACTGATAGGGAACCTGCATGTGTAGTAAGTGGCCAAGTTGGCAAGGATTTATTTTCATGTTTCTTTTTGTTTTGCTGTTATTTGTCCATTGTATATAGTGTAAATAAACCGCACCTTTTTGTTTTTTCAGCTGCTGTTTGCTGTGACTAGTTTTCTTCCAGGGGGTCACACACACACACCCACTGCCGAGCTAACCCCCTTACAGTTTGTCAGGGAATAAATAGGAACCGGCCTTGCCAGTTTCGCCACTTTCCTGCGCGCATGTGCGGCAGAGTGGCGCTTTGGCGCTGACGGGTGCGCGAACCAACGTAACGGTGCACGTGCATGCGCAGTGGTGCACGCATAACGTGAGTTCCCTTGCCGGCCTATAAAAGGCTGTTCACCTCCATTTTTAGTTGCTGGTTTATCTCTCAGCTTCCTGTGTTCCTTGCCTCTGTATCCTGTTGCCTTGTGATTACCCATTGTGATTCGGATTGACATTGACCTGCTCTGATCTTCTCCTGCACCTGTTCCCCAGCTTGCTTAAAAGGCTTTGCTATCTGCCTTCTGTGTTTGACCCCCGGCTTGCTTAAAGGACCTTGCTACCTGCCTCCTGTGTTTGACCCCTGGCTTGCCTAAGGGCTCCTCTATCTGTCAACCCCGTTGGGTTAGAATCTTTGCCGGGCCTGAAACACTGCCCGGTGTCAAGCCTACATCTGCACAGTTACCAGCTCTCCAGTGATCTTCAAGCAAGACCTGTCCAGCCTGCTGGTGACTCGTGCCTCTTCGTGCCCTGCACCCTGTGTACCACCTTCAGGGGTGGAGTGTGCTTAGTCGCAAGAGGGAACCGCTCTCGGCCTCCGTGAGTACCTCTCTGAGTGAGTGAGTGAGAAACTTATATAGCGCAACACATGCAAACTGAATCACCTCAGGGCGCTTGGTATCCATTCCCTACTGTATTTTTGCCTTCAGAATAGATGGGTTTTGAGTTTATTCCTGAAGGCCTGGTGATTCACTTCCAATCGGATGCTGGTTGGTAGTGCGTTCCACAGTCTAGGTCCTTGGACTGCAAATCTACGTTCTCCTTTGGACTTGTATCTGGCCTTGGGTATCTGGAGTAGTTTTTGGTTAGTGGAATGGAGAACGCGATGGGTGTTGTGGCATTTTAATTTTTCGCATAGATATTGGGGGGCACTTCCTTGAACACAAGTATGTGTCAGACAAAGTGCCTTAAATGTAATTCTGTCTTTTACTGGCAACCAGTGAAGGGATCTCAGGGAGGGCGAGATTGATTCCCAGGGTTTTTTCCCAGTCACAAGTAATGCCGCCGTATTTTGAACGACTTGTAGACGAGCGATTTGGTACTTTGGGAGTACAATGTAAGGGCGTCTGCATAGTCGAGTCTGGAGTTGATTATTATTCCCACTACGACTGCTATGTCTTCTTTTGGGATAAAGGGAATGAGTCTACGTAGCAGGCGCAGCAGATGGTGGGATCCGCTGACTACTGAACTTATTTGTGCATCCATTGTTGGAGTCAAAAGTGACTCCAAGACTTTTGACTTTGGTGCTTGGGATGATGGTTTGTCCCAGATTGGGCGGGGGTGACCTCTCTGACACAGTTGGTGGAGGAAGCCAGGGGCAGTTTTTTTAAATAAAGGCCAGCATGGAAAAGTTGCTGAGACAGATTGTTGTGGCAAATGCCAACCAACAGCAAAGGCGTGCAAATGAACAAGTGCAGCGTGGTTTGGAAGCGCAGCAACAAGCCCAGCAGCAATCTGAGGCTCGCTTCATAGACCTTGTGCAGAAGCAGGAGCAGAGACTCCAACAACGAGTGGAGACATTAATGCAGCAACGTCCGCAGACCAGTGAGGCAAGTGGTTCCACTAATACCCCATCATTTTGTGTGAGCCGTTGACTGTCAAAACTGATTGGAGAGGATGATCCTGAGGTGTTTTTGGCCACATTTGAAAGTACAGCTGAAAGGGAAAAGTGGCCATTTCAAATTAAGGGGCACTCTGATGGGCACATTTTATGTTAAGGGGCACTCTGATGGGCGCATTTTATTTTAAGGGGCACGCTGATGGGTATATTTTTAATGTGTACGCTGATGGGCATATTTTATGTTAAGGGGCACTTTGATGGGCACAACAAAATGTGTCCATCAGTGTGCCTCTTAACAAAATATGCCCATCAGTGTGCACATTAAAAATATACCCATCAGCGTGCCCCTTAAAATAAAATGCGCCCATCAGAGTGCCCCTTAACATAAAAAAGTGCCCATCAGCGTGTCCTTTAACATATGCCCAGCAGTGTTGACAATAAAAAATATGCCCATTAATATTGATCACTAACTATGAACATGCCACATACCTAGAATGCAGGAGGGACGGATGCTGCAAGATAAGGAGCCGGGGGCGAGTAGCAGGGGGCGGGGCGCGCACGTGGTGTGAGAGGCAGGAGTGGACCGCGAGCTGCAGGGGGCGGGGGAAGGAACGTGACGTCACGCCCCTACTCGCAAGGAAAGCCAGGAGTGGACCCGGGAAACCAGGAGCAGCAGGGGGCGGGGCACGCAAGTGACGTGAGAGCCAGGAGTGGACCGCGAGCTGCAGGGGGCGGGGGAAGGAACGTGACGTCACACCCCTACTCGTGGCCGTACGAGCTGGTAAACTTTTGAGACCTGCGGTGAGGAGCAGGGGGCAGGTGCACACTGCCAGCGTCACTGGTTGCTGGGGAAACCCGCAGTCCCAGCAAACCAGCGCTGCCATTTGTAATTATACTGGCGGTCCGGGCCGAAGTGTCACTCGGGCCAGACTCGGACCGCGGGCCGCCATTTAGTGACGGCTCATCTAGGGAATCACAGAAAGCTTATTATGACCTAGAGCCTAGAGCAAAAGACTATGTTGTGCTAAAAACAGAAATATGTAAATGTTACTCTCTGGCTACTCCACTTAGAGTCAAATCAGCCTCAGGCTCAGACAGTCGGCTCCTTGGGCAGCTTGAGCTGCCTTCCAGTTCCTTCTTCCCCCCACCGCGAGACCCGTGACCCATGCTACTGGCACTGCACAGAATCCCAGCCCCTCCCTCAGAAAACACTTTGCAGCAGGAGTCAGGATGAGTGGGCGGCACTGCGCCCCAGCTGCACGGATCTACACAGACTTGTACAGCCTAGGAGGAGAGCAGACCAGTGAGTCATCATCATCAAAAAAAGCCTGCGGCGGCCGCGGACACTACAAGCACTGCTCGCGGACACCTTCCCGGCCTCTGCCAGGGGGCTGTATTTGTGCAGGAGCCGGGACTAGGGGGGTATTTTTTCCGCGTGGGGGGCGGCTCTCCCCCCCCCCCGCAAAGTGCCGCCATAGGCCTAGGCAAAGACACAGCACTGCTTTGAATACAGTACAGGACGCAGGTCTCTCTCTCTTACATTCCTTAGTTACTCTGCATTGCTTGCTACAAAACTGAGGACTCACAGAGTGGGATAGGGTTATAGGGAAGATACCCAGTCGATATGCCCTCAAAAGCTTGCAATCGTCCAATCACCTGAGGATATGAGCCTATAGTCCAGGGCCTATGAGTACTTTGCCTGTATCCTCTACTGTAGTCCAAGATATGGAATGTACAAGTAAGTCAAAATTCCTCTGTTTTGGCTGCTCCATCTCAGTTTTGGATATTACGTTTTATTTTTCAATTGGCTATTTTAATTGTCTCTAATGCCGCGTACACACGATCATTTTTCGGCATTAAAAAAAACGTTGTTTTTAAAAAATGTAATTTAAAATGATCGTGTGTGGGCTTCACATAATTTTTCAGGTTCTGAAAAACGTAAAAAAAAAAAAATCGAACATGCTGCATTTTTTAACGTCGTTTTAAACGGTTTTCGGGTTGTAAAAAATGATCGTGTGTGGGCTAAAACGATGTTAAAAATCCGCGCATGCTCAGAAGCAAGTTATGAGACGGGAGCGCTCGTTCTGGTAAAACTACCGTTCATAATGGAGTAAGCACATTCATCACGCTGTAACAGACAGAAAGGCGTCTTTTACTAACACGGAATCAGCTAAAGCAGGCCAAAGGAACTTCCCCTTTATAGTCCCGCCGTACGTGTTGTACGTCACCGAGCTTTGCTAGATTTTTTTTTTAAAACGATGGTGTGTGGGCAACGTCGTTTTAATGATGAAGTTGGAAAAACTTTGTTTTTTCAACATGCTGAAAAGCAAAGTTTTTTTTCATGCTGAAAAATGATCGTGTGTACGCGGCATTAAGAATACCATCATAATTTTTTGCATATCAGGGTGTTGGCACAATATTTAAGTCATAATTTGATGGTACAAAGGAAGTGTATAATGTAAGTAGGCTCAGACCCTACATAACCACACCCCCCCTTTTCAGCGTGATGCAGCCACACCCACCTTTCACCTCAGTGAAAACTTAGTGCGCCACGTTACTTCTCTACACCCGTCTCTCGCTCTTTCTCTGCTAAAGTTGGCAGGTAGGATTATTTTTCCTGAGGAAAAGGAACCTTCTATGCTTTGATTGTGTCAGATATTTCTGATCTGGCTCAGACTTGTTGATTGCAATGCACCAAATAGGTGACTTGTGTGATACTGAGGATAGAGATAATGAGGACAGAGAGAGACATGAGAAGCTCCTCCATGATGGAGGGGGTCTGGATGTGGCTGGGATATCACACACATTACACACATTATCTGATATAATAACAGATGTAAATGTAGACTTCTATATACAGGGAGCTGCAGACATATTACTGGATGTAAACACAGCTAATAATGATCTCCATATATCAGATGACAGGAAAACTGCATCCTGGTCAGATAGAAACCAGAATCGTCCAGAAACTCCAGAGAGATTTGAGCGTTATTATCAGGTGTTGAGCAGTCAGAGTTTCTCCTCAGGGAGACATTACTGGGAAGTGGATGTCGGGGGATCAGATGGATGGATAGTTGGGATGTGTTACCCCAGTATAGAGAGGAGAGGGGGGCAGTCAGGGATTGGAAATAATAACAAGTCCTGGGGTTTGTACAAGAATGGTGATCAGTGTTCAGTGATACATGACAGTAAATGGATCCCCTTGCCCACCAAACTCTCCAGTAACAGAGTCAGGATATATCTGGATTATGAGGCCGGGCGGATCTCCTTTTATGATCTGTGTGACCCGATCCAACACCTCCACACCTTCACCACCACCTTCACTGAGCCCCTCCATGCTGGAATATGGGTAGCGAGAGGATGTATAAAGATGTGGGGGGGGGAATCGGGAGATGTGAATACTCAACCCAGAGACTGGTGACATCACACAGAGAGAGGGTGGGATATTTGGTCGGTGGCCTGCAGATATCCCAGCCACATTGTCTTGGAGCAAAAGTTTGATTCTCAAATTTGTGCTATGACTTAGATTAGGCCGATCCGAAGCTCCGTGACCGTGCCCTCTGGACCCCATCGCTGCCGGTGTCCCGCGATCGGTCATAGGAGCTGAAGAACGGGGAGAGGTGAGTGTAAACACACCTTCCCTGTTCTTCATTGTGGCATTTTTTCCCTGATATAGGGAAAGACAATCACTGACGTCACACGTCCAGCCCCGCCCCCCTACAGTTAGAAACACATATGAGGTCACACTTAACCCCTACAGTGCCCCCTAGTGGTTAACTCCTAAACTGCAATTGTAATTTTCACAGTAAATGCATTTGTATAGCACCTTTTGCTGTGAAAATGACAATGGTCCCAAAAATGTGTCAAAAGTGTCCGAAGTGTCCGCCATAATGTCGCAGTACCAAAAAAAAATCGCTGATCGCCGCCATTACTAGTAAAAAAATATTAATAATTTTATTTTTTAGCGGGAAGGCGGGTTGCCCATATGTATTTTATCAAGTGTTTTGGGACATTTTAAAGTCTAAGTCTTTTATATACAGAAGCTTTTTTTTACATGTACATTGCCAGCTTCCTGGTGGAGGGTCATTATATGCACTGCTCAAATAAATTAGGAACGCTTTTTAATCAGAGTATAGCATCAAGTCAGTGAAACTCCTGGGATATTGATCTGATCAGTTAAGTAGCAGGGGGAGGGGTGTATACAGAGGAGGAGGGGTGTATACAGAGGAGGAGGGGTGTATACAGAGGGGGGAGGGGTGTATACAGAGGGAGAGGGGTGTATACAGATG
Source organism: Rana temporaria (assembly GCF_905171775.1). NCBI lineage: Eukaryota > Metazoa > Chordata > Amphibia > Anura > Ranidae > Rana > Rana temporaria. The sequence continues at coordinate 484,195,659 of NC_053491.1, read as the reverse complement.
GGGTTGTTAATCAGTTTCAGCTGCTTTGGTGTTAATGAAAGTAACAACAGGTGCACTAGATGGGCAACAATGAGACAACCTCCAAAACAGGAATGGTTTTACAGGTGAAGGCCACTGACATTTTTTTCCTACTCATCTTTTCTGACTGTTTTTCCCTAATATTGCATTTGGCTTGAATCAGTGTCACTACTGGTAGCATGAAGCGATACCTGGTCCCTATGAAGGTTGCACAGGCAGTCCAACTCCTCCAGGATGGCACATAAATATGTGTCATTGCCAGAAGGTTTGCTGTGTCTCCCAGCACAGTCTCAAGAGCATGGAGGAGATTCCAGGAGACAGGAAGTTACTCTAGGAGAGCTGGACAGAGCCGTAGAAGGTCCTTAACCCATAAGCAGGACCAGTATCTGCTCCTTTGTGCAAGGAGGAAAAGGATGAGCCCTGCCAGAGCCCTACAAAATGACTTCCAGCAGGCCACTGGTGTGAATGTCTCTGACCAAACAATCAGAAACAGACTTCATGAGGGTAACCTGAGGGCCCAATGTCTTCTAGTGTGCTCTGTGCTCACTTCCCGGCACCGTGGAGCTCGATTTGCATTTGCAATTAAATACCAGAATTGTCAGGTCTGCCACTGGCACCCTGTGCTTTTCACAGATGAGAGCAGGTTCACCCTGAGCACATGTGACAGACATGAAAGGGTCTGGAGAAGCCGCGGAGAAAGTTATGCTGCCTGTAACATTGTTTAGCATGACCAGTTTGGTGGTGGGTCAGTGATGGTCTGAGGAGGCATATCCATGGAGGGACGCACAGACCTCTACAGGCTACACAATGGCACCCTGACTGCCATTAAGTATCGGGATGAAATCCTTGGACCCATTGTTAGACCCTAGGCTGGAGTAATGGGTCCTGGGTTCCTCAGGGTGCACGACAATGTCTGGCCTCATGTGGCGACAGTATGCAGCTAGTTCCTGGAGGATGAAGGAATTGATACCACTGAATGGTCCCCCGCGCTCGCCTGGTCTGAATCCAATAGAACACCTCTGGGACATTATGTTCCGGTCCATCCGACACCGCCAGGTTGCACCTCAGTCTGTTCAGGAGCTCAGTGATGCCCTGGTCCAGATTTGGGAGGAAATACCCCAGGACACCATCCGTCGTCTCATTAGGAGCATGCGCTGATGCTGTCAGGCATGCATACAAGCACTTGGGGCCATACAAACTACTGAGGACCATTTTGAGTTGTTGCAATGAAATTTCAGTAAAGTGGACGAACTTGCTGCATCCTTTTTTTCACTTTGATTTTCAGGGTGTCTTTAGATTCAGCCCTCTGTAGGTGGATAATTTTAATTTCCATCAAATGATGTGGCATCCTTTGTTCCTAACACTTTACCCCGTCCATATAAGTATAGATATCCAGCATGAGATTTTTTTCCCATTGAGATTTGATGTGTTTTCAAAGTGTTCCTTTCATTTTTTTTTAGCAGTGTATAATATTATACAGAAAAGGTGATCAGGACAAGCTGGAGAATTGCAGGACTATCACATTGCTCTATACTGTATGGACTATTAGACCATGGCACCTTGTTTGAAAACTGTTATCGATAAGTTATGGTAAGTAAGTATGGTGAGCTATGATTAAGCACTAATTTATAGTGCGAAACGCATCAGCTGTTTTACTCCCGTGTTGTGTGCTGTGACTTGTAGTGCAGTTTTCCTTTTTTTTTGTAAATAAAGACAACCATCAAGGTTTTTTGGAGTGCGGCTGTCCATATTTTCTTTTTCCATTTGTTGCCTTGTGCATTGCCAGCACCCTTGATCTCCTGAGACCATACTGATCATCCTAACACAATCCACCTGGAGCGGTAACTTTCTTTCTTTCAAGTTATGGTAAGTGATAAGTGATTGTAAATCAAACAAATTTATTTTGCAAGTTTGACACGTGTTAATAAAATTGTATATATTGCTGCAACAATTTTGTCCTGGTGAAATATTCCTTGTTTTTTTAAGGATAAATTGGACTTTCATTTGTTGACAAATGATATATTGCCTTTTTTATTATATAGGGAAAACTGGCTAAAAATAGTAAAAAAATATATATTTTTGTACTTTGCATTTCCTGCCGTTAATATGACCCACCACCATCAAAAAATAAATAAAAATCCTGTTTATTTTTAGCTTTTTGTGGCTAAAAAACGATAGAGTGCATCTTGTTTTTTTTATCCTACTGAAAGCACACTGATGCTAAATAAAGTTTTTTTTTTCTTCCAACCTACCTAGAACATACTGGGGGATGATTTAATTAAACTTGAGATTGCAAAATCTGGTGCAGCGCTGCATAGAAACCAATCAGCTTCCAGCTTTTATTGTCATAGCTTACTTGAACAAGCTGAAGTTAGAAGCTGATTGGTTACTATGCACAGCTACACCAGATTTTGCACTCCCTAGTATTAGTAAATCAACTCAACTGACTCTAACCATTGACCTCCACCCTGACACTAACCTAGATTCATTCCTGGTGTAGCATTTTCTTTTGTTTTTTTACATACAGACTTTTTTTCTCCCTCAAAAGATGTGTTATACCTTTTCGTCTAGGCAGAGGAGAACAATGAAAAAAAGTCTGTGTAAATAATTTAAGCCCCTTGCAAGCCTGAAGGTGCTCTTTTGATTTTGGGCCCCTCTATATTTCGACAGAGGAAAAAGCCTCACACCTGTGGTATCCCCATACTTGTGAGGAGTAGAAAATGTATTTTGAGGTATAACTAAGTCCATGCTGTGTGTGAAAAATTACTTGTTAAAGTAACAACTTTGAGAAATAAAATTAAAAATGTTATTTACTTTTTTAATTTCCCCCCCAAAAATGTTGACAAAAACAACAGACAACTTAAAAAAACTCACTATGATTTTAACTAAATACCTTACAGTGTCTACTTTGCAAAAAGGGGTAATTTGGGGGGTAGTTGTATTATCCTGGAATGTTGGGACCTCATGAAAGGAGATCGGCCATAACTACATCAGGATGGATAAATGTTAGAAATATGTTATATATATATGTTATATATAATGCCCCGTACACACCATCACTTTATGTGATGAAAAAAAACGACATTTTCTGTGAAGTAAAAAATGACGTTTTTGAAACTTCAATTTTCAAAGACGAAGTTGCCTACACACCATCGTTTTTCTCACAATGCTCTAGCAAAGCGAGGTTACGTTCCACCACGTTTTTCCATTGAAGCTCGCTTCATAAGTAGCTTCTGGGCATGCGCGGGTGAAAAAACGTTGTTTTAAATTACGTTTTTTGCTACACACGGTCAATTTCTGTGAAGTAAAAGTTGACGTTTCAAAAAACGACCAAAAAAAATTGAAGCATGCTTCAATTTTATGTGTCAAGAAGACATAAAACGACGTTTTCCCCCCACACACGGTCAATTAAAGTGACGTTTTTAAAAACGTCATTTTTTTTCATCACATAAAGTGATGGTGTGTACGGGCAGTGGCGTCTCCAGCTTTCATATTTAGGGGGGGCACATGGGGGGACAGGGAAAAAAGTAGGGGGGCCAACTATAAAATGCAATTATATATATATATATATATATATATATATATATAAAATCTCCTGGGGCCCTTTACTACGATCCCACAACGGGCCCTTTTACATGTTCTGTCGTGAGCTCCCTTCCTACTATACTGGGGCCCCCCAGGGTGGCAGAAAACAAGAGATATATGTCACCAGCACACCAAGAAAATATAAGGGTCCAAAGCAGTGGGAGAACTTTCAGGGTTGCAAAGGTTGTCTTGCCACCGGGCCCTGGTGTTCTGCCACTCTGGGGTTCCCCAGCTGTCCTGTCCCTGCTATTGACAGCGCTGGTCTGGCGTCTGTCTCTTTGGCAGGGGCGGCAGTCTATTAGGACCTAGTGCTGGTGACATTATGGGTGCATGCAGGGGAAGGCTGGCACTATTGGTTATAGAGAGCTGAGCCCCCAGCTGGTCACCTAGCAGCAGTAATGCTGTATAACCTTCTCTGTTGACATGCTGATCGGGATGTGATCCAGGTAATGCTCCCAGTCAGATCTAATAAACACAGTACATTTATTAGCATCAAGAGTACAACCACATAAATATAATCAACCGTATGATCAGCAGCCGTGTGGGCTCTATGCCTGTAAAGTGTGGGCTCTAGGCCTGTAAAGTGTGGGCTTTGATCAATAAAATCTCTGATATTTAACACTAGGATTTGACTAAGAGCATCATCTGGATTGCATCCTGATCAGCATATCAGAGAAGCGCCACTGCTGCTAAGCAACCTGCAGGGAGCTCAACTGTCTACAACCAATAGAGATGGGCTCGGGTGTGTTTGAAATCCCACATGCCCGATCCTGCCAGAAAGCCAACACTCCACAGTGCTAATCACAGGCAGTGAGACATTTCCTGATCTGTGCAGCTGCGGACCGGGAAATATCTCACTGCCTGTGATTAGCGCTGTGCAGTGTGGGCTTCCTGGCAGGCTCTGGCATGTGGAATTTTGAACATGCCCAGCCCATCTCTAACAACAAATTGTGCTGGCCCTCCTGTACATCAGCCCCATAAAGTAACCAGCTCCAATGTCCTGCTGCCGCTGCCATGGAGACAGAGACCAGCGCTGTGAATAGCCGGGACAGGACAGTAACTCTGGTTGTTCCAGCACTGGTCCACACTGGGACGATTCCCCCATCCACCTATAATGTGTAGATGGGGGAATTGGATCATTTCTTTTTTTTTTTTATTCAACCTAATAGTTGAATGAAAAAAAGTGATCAATGTATGTAAGAGCTAAGACCAGCCATAGACAGTTTAAATCTCAGCTGGTTCAGCAGGAACTGGCTGAGATTTGAACCATTAATGAGCAGATTCTCTTATGATTATCACCAGGGCTTTTTTTCAGGGGGAACTTGGGGGAACTCAGTTCCACCACCTCTGGCTCAGACCCTTTGATGCCTGCTCACCACAATCACTTGTAAACACAGAAGTCTGGTTTCTGTGTTTACAAGTGACAGCTTTGTAACCCCCCTGAACTCTGCACTCTGTATGTAATCCAATTCAGGTATTTAATGCCCCTGTAAGACCCTTCTACTGTTTGTGAAATCTGAACGGGTCGTGGTTGAGTTCCTGCACCTATTTTCTGAGAAAAAAAGCTCTGATTATCACCAGTGGTTGCTGTATAGAATACAATTGCTGGGCAGGAGGGATATTCCCGTCAGCACTGTTTGTGTTGATGGGGGAATCATGCAAGTTTCTTTCCTGCAATCTGTGGATGTAGGAAAAAAAATTGCATTGAATATTACCTGCCTAACTGAAAGTGAAAGTGTAACAGAATGGCCCGTGACACCCAGAGACTTTTAAAGGATGGGGTTTACTCCTGTGCCAGCGTCACTAATGACTCTTGGTTCTAGGGTCATCCTGTGCCCCTTTTGGGCATAGGGTGACTGAGAAATGATAATTATAAATTACATGAGATGGGACATTACTGATAATTCATGTATTGCAGGATATCTTGAAATATTACAAGTTGTTAAAGTCTGACTCCGACAGGTCAATAGAGTGTTTTCATTCAATGTGGGGACACATGCTTTTGAGGTGTTAATTGAGTCTGCTCCTAGACATTCCTTTGTGTGATGCTAATACTGTTTTGTGTCCATTGTGCTAATTAGGTCTGCTCCTAAGACCTGTTCATTGTGTATGCTAATGACACTGTTAAGATGTGGAATGTGACTTGTCAAGCTGTAGTAATTAACCCCTCTAAATGCGGAGCCAGACCGTCTGGGTAATAAGTAGTAATTAACTCATCGGAATGTTATTATCTAAAAGAATGTGTATGAAGCCCCCCATTGTGTGATGTGTGGGTGGAGTGTGTCTTTGTCCCTGTGATTAACTGTAACATGCTTGTACTGTATATAACAAAGCTAAGTTACCATTAAAGGATTCATTCATTCATTTTGGAGCCAGTACCAGAGCTTGTTTTGTCTCGTTTATTCTGGGAAATGAAATGGGTCGTGTCTGATGTCTGTCGGACTGTCGGATAACCTGTCGTGGGGCGATGGATTGGAATATCGTAAACGGTGGTGACCGTTACAGAAAGTAAATTGTGAATGTCTTGAAAGAACAGGAGAGGGGGAGGGAGACAGACGGGGGAGAGAAGGGATAGAGATAATGCAGTTCAGTGATTACAGTGTACTGCAGTCTGCAGTGCACACACATACCCATGGTCCAGGCTAGAATCTCAGGCATCATTCACACACATGCTGCTGATTTTCATATTTCCTGAACACACATCCCCTCTCTTCAGATACAGCACACCGAGATAGTGTGGGCGGGACTGAAAGGAGAAGGAGGAGGAGCTTTATTCCTCCCTGCTCGTATGTGAGGAGAGTGGGGGGGGGAAGGTGGCTAGACTCGCTGGGCTGTAAAAGAGTGTCATAGACTGACACTTGGCTCAGCTTGCAGTCACCACTCTCGGAATTTACAGGCTGGTTCTCCTGTCCTAAGGACGGGAGAAATCAGTCTGTTTTTTCAGTAACTGAGATGAAGGCTTGGGCCCCCCTCCCCCACAGTGCTCATGGAGTCCTTTCTGCAACTCGCTCTTCTCCGTGCCAATGAGGATGCAGGGGAAGGAGCAGATCGGGTGGCTGTGGTTGTGTTCGCTCGCATTATGCAGTGTCAGCGAGCAGAGGGAGGGGGAGGAATGCCCCGCAGAGCTGACTGGGGACGCTCTCCCTCTCAGGAGATACTGTTACTCCAGCGGCGGCCCAAAAAAAAAAAAAAAAAGCAAAAAAAAAAAAAAATTTTTTTTTTTTGGGGGGGCACATGGTGGGGCACAGCATAATGTTGGGGGGGTCAGGGCCCCCTCTGGCCCCCCCCCTAGAGACGCCTCTGTGTACGGGGCATAAGAGTTTTTTTATTGTTTTATTTATTTTCACAGGATTTAGAAATTACAAAGATAAACCAATAGAAAAGACAACAACGGTTCAACAAGCATCATCATGACAGGGTCATAACTGTCATGCAAGTTAGACAAAATAGAATTTCCAATACAAAGAGTACATTATTATACAATTATATTATACAATTAATAAAATATCACTGTCCAGTTGGAGGCACAGAGGTATAGACTGAAGGTTGTCTAACTGTAACTGAAAAACAATGTGGTGATATTTAAACTGTATTCAAGTTCAGCACTAAAACTCAACCATTTAGAGCCAAGTCTCAGGTGGATGACCAGGTGTGCCATCACACCACAGGTTGCACTCTTTACTGCCATTTCTGCCCAGAGTCATTGCATGGTACTCAGGCACTTTCTCGTGCCCTTTTGCCATGAGGATTCTTTACAGCAGTGGTCATCAACCCTGTCCCGCAGGGCCCACTAACAGGTTTGCAAGATAAGGCTGGGTTCACACTACGGTTTTCCCGTCCGTCAGCCGCATACGATTTCAGTATTGAAAACGTACGGGCCCGGACGGGAAAACGTATAGATAGAGAATGCATTGCAAATCGTATGCACTCAGATGCATCCGGGTGCGTACGATTTGCTGGCAAAACGTTTTTTAAACGTCCGCAAAACCGTGTTCAACCACGGTTTTGCCGTCGTTTTTAAAACAGTATGGCAAACGCATACGTTTTCCTTTAACATTAATGTTAATGGAAAACGCACATGTGTGCGGTTCCATACGTTCCCGTCCGTTTCAGCCGCATACGGTTTTCCATATAAATCGTATGCGGCTGACGGACGGGAAAACCGTAGTGTGAACCCAGCCTAACTGAAATACATCACAGCTGATATCATTTGCTCCTCAGTGATTGCAGTATTCTAGACTGCATCTCCCCAAGGTAATACATAAAACCTGGCCTGTTAGTGGGCCCTGCAGGACAGGGTTGATGACCACTGCTTTACAGGACAATCCATATCTGGGTTGCTGCATTCTCCTTCTTTACCTATATTCTGCATCCTATGCTGTTAGTACTTCTGTACACACGACCGGTTCATCCGATGAGAATGGTCTGACAGACCATTTTCATTGGTCCACCGCTGAAGTGGCCTGATGGTCTGATGTGTGTACACACCATCAGTTAAAAATCCGATCGGGTCAGAACGCGGTGACGTAAAACACACCGTGCTGAAAAAAACGAAGTTCAATGCTTCCAAGCATGCGTCAACTTGATTCTGAGCATGCGTGGGTTTTAAACCGATGCTTTTGTGTCCTAACCATCGGTTTGGACCTATCGGTCAGCGGGCCATCCAGTCTATTTTAAAGCAAGTTCTATAATTTTTGTCCGACGGACAAAAGACCGATGGGCCGTACACACGGTCGGTTTGGACCGATGAAACTGAACTTAGGTCCGTTTTCATCAGTTTGGTCTTAGGGAAATACACTCACACACATAGCTATGATGGAGGCCAGGTAAAAGGCAGAGTGACTATGTGCCCCTTGCACTGGAGCAGGAGATGATCTAACACGGGTTTCTGCATCCAATTCCAGCCCTGTTACAGGCATGTAACTAACAGCTTTCCTAGCAAAAGCAGAATTTTCCACATCTATGTCCTAATTCCTCAGAAAAGTAATGGCTTTAATACAACCATCTTTGCCCAGGGCTCAAAAACACCACTCTTCTTGACAAGCCATTCACCTCTGCAGCTAGGGGTTCGGATCCCGGTCTCGGCTACATGTGAATTGAGTTTGGTGGTCTCAGCCCGGCTCCCGGTGGGTGTGCTATGCAAGGTAAGCCTGCGCTTAGTACGCCCACCCCCCTCCCACAAAAACCACCACACTTACACGCACTCGAAATTGGGTTAACATCACACACTTTGACCACGTGGTCTCTAAAAAGAGAGGCGAAGGACTAACGGGGCTGGTTGAGCGGGCTAATCCTCTCACTCCCTTATAGGGAGTCCCTCTGCCCCGTTGGGCTTCAAAGCGGAGCAGGTAGGGCGGGCTGTGTGGGAGGACCCCCTCACACACCTGCCATTGCCACCCGGGGCATGGAGAAAGGTGGCAGATTGCCTCTGGGGGAGACCTGCCTACTCCCAACTCCTGCAGTCCGGCTCCTCTCTCGAGTACACGCACAAAATACACTTAAAAAAAAAACACCACTCTTCTTCTCCTACACCCATTTCTCTACCTGAGTCGGATCCCGATATGTCTGCCCTAGATGAGGCAGACACAGAAGCGGATGAAGAGGACATTGAGGCAGTGTTGGAGAAAACTGCTGAAGATTTTTCTCCCACAGAAGCGGAAACTTCAGGCAACATGCTTGCTAACATGAAGAAGCTCACTACTGCCATCTACAAAAGACCTTGGCTTGATTCTCCTCCGTCTTTCCATGCCCCTTTGGGTACTGTAAAACCCTTAAAAACTCTCAAAGACATTCCTGTTAGGGCTGGGCTCCCAGCAGCTCCCGCTTCTGTGCTCAGGCTGCTCAGCTATCAGATAATTGTCAGCACTCATTGTTTCATAGTGGCTCACCTGGTGATCATTTCCTGCTCATCAGTCCCGCCTCTAGCCAGCCCCTTCTGGCTATTTAAACTGCCTTGTTCATTCCTTTTCTACCTTCGCCCATTTAACATGTCTGGAGTTTCTTTTGCGTCTTCCTGTGAAAGACTTTGACCGGCTGACATCCCTTCTGGTTCCTGATCCTGCTATTCTGCCTCCAACTGCGCTGATCTCTGTTTCCTGATTACTGGCTTGTCTGACTATCCACTTTGGCTTCTGATCCCTGTTTTATGTTTTGACTACGTTCACTGATATGTACCATTTTTTACCATAACATTAAAAGTAGGATTTTTAAATAACAGCTTACCTGTAAAATCCTTTTCTTTGAGTACACCATGGGACACAGAGCCTCTAATCATTACATAGTGGGTTGTATGGTCACCAGAGGTGATTGGACTCTGGCACAACCTATGAGAACAAGTTTCCCTCCATATAACCCCTCCCATACAGGACGTACCTCAGTTTTTGTAGCAAAGCAGTAAGTATCCCATAGAAGGGGGGACCTCTGTGTGCCGTGGTGTACTCAAAGAAAAGGATTTTACAGGTAAGCTTTTATTTAAAAATTCTACTTTCTTTATCGTACACCTCGGGACACAGAGCCTCGAATCATTACTGTGACGGTATCGGTATGATATCCCCGTCAAAGATTCCCTTCTTCCATAAGAACATCACCCCAATATTCCACTAGGAGGAATATTCCTGAGATCGCCCATTAAGCCACACATTAGTCCAGGCTTACTGCTAGAACAAGACAGACTTTAATGGTTTTTCTTCTCAGCTTTTTATACAGTCCAAGACATTGAAGCAACAATGAAATCTCCACCCCCCCCCCCAATCACACACTAAGGCTTATTACTAAAACATTCTAGACAGGTCGGCACCGACCGACAATTATCATGTCTAATCACTGCACATTCCTTAAACAACAAACCACCTTCACACACTGAGTTTCCTAAGCAGATGTTTCGTCTGTATCCAGTTTGACACCTATTAACACCTCTGAGAATCACTAGGTTTTTAGACAGGGTTATCACACCATTAAAGGCCTTTCAAAAGCTAGCCTTATTTAACATATGAACAGTCCTTACAGAGAGAGATGAATCACACATGAAACACCTGTTACCTGTAACCCACAGCATTAATTAGCAGGGAGATCATTAGACTGAAGCATATAGGCAATTGCATCACAATGGCCCCCCTTTTTCTCCCTGCTACGGCAAACCCGGTTGGACCTTCCCTGGTCCAGTAGGGTTGACGGGTTCAGAGCTTTTAGTCCGAGGTTAACTCCGTTTGGCGTAACTGACCTCCCTTGGCAACTGCTCCCGACTCAGGTATGTCACCGGGTCGTCAGATCACACGCCGGTCAGTCCCCAAGTCTTTGTGTGATCTGCAGAGTCACCAGAAGTCAGTGTGAAGACGGCGAATGGGTCTGTGCACCGCCGTCTAGGTGTCCCGCTATGGGAGGGGGCAGGTTATGGCTCTGAAGTGACAGTCACAAGAGATTCATAAAAAGAAAAAGTTATATTTGTTGAAATGCTGTAGCACCGGTGCTCAGAGTTCGGGGGGGGGGCTATCAGGGCCCCATAGGGTCAGCCACCCTCTGCTCCCTCCGCAGCCGCCAGTTCTCCTCTTTGAGCTTCTCCAGCTCCATCTCCAGTTCATGGAGCCTGGGGGGGTCAGCCTGCTGTGACCTCAGGTGGTTGTTCTCCTCCTCCATGCGGCTTATGCACTCCTCCAGCTCCATGTACTCACGGATCAGCTCCTGCTTGCTCATGTCCTGCAGGCTCTCCACGTGGTCCTTCATCATCAGGAACTGGGTGGTGGTGTAAGGGGCCACCGGTGGGCCCTTGGCGAACATCTCGGCCCGCATCTGGGACGCCCGCTGCGACTCCCTCTCCTCCAGTCGCTTCTTATCCTCCCAGGTCAGCTTGTTATACGGCTTCCAGGACCTCTTCTTCTTGGGGGGTAGCCGGCGGTGCCTCTTTCTGCCCAGCTCCCTCCAGGGCCCCCCCGGCTCATGGCTGTCGCCCATGACCAGCTGACAATGGTGTTCCCTGTTGTCCGTAATAACAGATTGTACCATGAGGGCTTCGTAAGGGGTGCCCAATGGTTCTTCCTGACCCAGCTCCTGGAGATCCCAAGCCGAGTCTACACAATGGGCTGCTGCTGGAGGGCGGTACCCAGGTTGAGACCAATTTGACCTGGTGTTGTCACTCATGGGGCAATTCTGCTTAAAGTGACCGAGCTGTTTGCACCGGAAGCAGCGTTGTTCGTTGTCCTCCTGGCGTGGATAGCGAGGGCTAGATGTCATCGGTCTGTTAGGTGGTTGGTATCTAGCGGCTGGTGGGTGTGAGGGCGCCGTTGGTCGTGGAGGTTGTACCCGTGGTGTGACCTGGTTTGTCTTGCGAGTATCCGCATATTCATCTGCCAACTTCGCGGCCTCTGGTAGAGTCATGGGCCTGCGATCTCTCACCCAATCTGTGACATCCGTCTGGATGTGATTGTAAAATTGCTCCAGGAGCATTAGTTGCAAAATGTCCTCTGCGGTGGTGGCCTGGCTGCTGTTAACCCAGTTAGAGGCCGACAGGGACAACTGGCATGCCCATTCCGCGTAAGAGTCTTTCGTGGTTTTGCGTGAGTCCCTGAACTTCTGTCGGTGGGACTCTGGGGTTACTGCATAACGAGCCAGGAGCGCTTCTTTAACCCGGGCGTAGCTATGGATATCCTGATCTGGCACGGTCCGGAAAGCATCAGAAGCTTTGCCTGACAGTTTGCCTGACAATATTGCAACCCAGTCTCCTCTAGCTATTCGGTGCAGGTTACATTGTCGCTCAAAGTCTGCCAGGTAGTTATCAATCTCACAGTCCTTTTCATCAAAAGCTTTAAAAGCGCTAAACGGGATCTTCCTTGTGTCTGCTGTGCTGTACTCACTGTTTGGAGAATGTGCGGCTGCTTGTTGGACTGCTGCCAGTTTTAACTGTAGTTCTGCGTCCCTTATTTCTTTAGCCTCCTGTAGCTCCATCACTCTCAGCACCACATCCGGCGTTGGGTTCGGGCCGAACCATGCTAGCTTCTCTCTCATTAGCTTGTTGGCTGGCAATTCCTCCTCCTGAATCACTGGTGTCTCCATCTCTTGTACTGCTGGCGTTGCTGCAATCCCGTCCTCCTGGTCTATCTCCATTGATTCTGCTATGATGACCCGCTTGGTTTTGTTGCTAGCAATCCTTCCACGAACTTCCAGTAGTTCTTCCAGTGTCTGCTTGGAATCCGGGTGTGAAGGGGAATAGAAGGGAAAATCCCACTGCTACCAACCAATTGTGACGGTATCGGTATGATATCCCCGTCAAAGATTCCCTTCTTCCATAAGATCACCCCAATATTCCACTAGGAGGAATATTCCTGAGATCGCCCATTAAGCCACACATTAATCCAGGCTTACTGCTAGAACAAGACAAACTTTAATGGTTTTTCTTCTCAGCTTTTTATACAGTCCAAGACATTGAAGCAACAATGAAATATCCACCCCCCCCAATCACACACTAAGGCTAATTACTAAAACATTCTAGACAGGTCGGCACCGACCGACAATTATCATGTCTAATCACTGCACATTCCTTAAACAACAAACCACCTTCACACACTGAGTTTCCTAAGCAGACGTTTCGTCTGTATCCAGTTTGACACCTATTAACACCTCTGAGAATCACTAGGTTTTTAGACAGGGTTATCACACCATTAAAGGCCTTTCAAAAGCTAGCCTTATTTAACATATGAACAGTCTTTACAGAGAGAGATGAATCATACATGAAACACCTGTTACCTGTAACCCACAGCATTAAGTTAGCAGGGAGAGCATTAGACTGAAGCATATAGGCAATTGCATCACAATTACATAGTGGGACGTCCCAGAGTAATGTTCAATATGAAGGGTGGGAGACACAGATCCATCAGGCCGCCAACGGACAAGAAGCCCTAGACCGCTGCCTGCAGCACACTTCGCCATTTCCTCTTACATCTACTTGATAGAATTTGGTAAATGTATGGACTGAAGACCAAGTTGCAGCTTTACAGATCTGAGCCATAGAAGCCTGGTGATGCAATGCCCATGAAGCACTATAATCGCTCTGGTCGAGTGCACCTTAACAGGAAAGAGAGGAACCTTCTTCTTTAAATCATAAGCTTGAATAATCACTGGACGAATCCGACTGGCAATGATGGATTTTGATAGCAGTTAGGACCATCTGGCACAATGAACAAAACATCTGTTTTACGTATCTGAGCCGTAGCTTGCAGATAAACTTTTACTGCTCTCACTACATCTAGAGAGTGCAATAACATTTTTCTCCGCTGTCTGCGGTTCAGGAAAAAAGAAAGGTAAAACAATGTCTTGATTTAAATGAAACACCAATGCCACCTTTGGAAGAAAGGTAGGATGAGGGCGTAGTACAATTTTGTCTTTGTGACAAATTAAATAAGGGTCTTTAGAAGAAAGAGCTGCCAACTCCGATACCCTTCTGGCAGAAGAGATAGCAATCAGAAAAGCCAATTTCTTGCTCAAGAGAATCAAAGGAATCTGATGAATAGGTTCAAAAGGGTGCTCTTGCAGAATTGATAATACTAGGTTAAAATCCCAAGGACACAAGGGCGACTTGACTGGCGGGTTTATCCGCAGTACTCCCTGAATGACTCTGCCAGACCTGTGTCTCCTGTTCTCCAAACGCACCCGCAGCCGGCAGACTCAACATAACCAGCCCTTAACCACCAAATCACGAGGCAAATCACACAGGTGTTGAGGGTTAAACATGCAGAGCATAAAACAGTTTATTAAGTACAAAACATACACTTTTAAACACAGTTAGGGACACTCCCCTTAGCCTTGTCATAGAGGGGGTATGGGACAAGGAAGAACCAATGGAAACTCAACACTTGTATATTCAAACAACTACAGTTGAAACACACCAAGGTATTATGATAAGCAGGCAGCCCCTCCTTACACATCCCCTGCTGGGATGTGTCTCCACACCTTTTGTCTATGTGCCAGGACCTAACATAATTAAACGCAATAACAAGAGGGGGTGGGTGGGGAGAAGGGATGCAGCTTACATAGAGACCTCATTACATTATCCCAATGCCATTTTGTCCCCAAGTCTCGTTCTCTGCTGGGCCATAGTCTGTGGGTAGGAAGCCAGTCCACAGTCCCCTCCAAAACACACATAGTTACATAGTTAGTCAGGTTGAAAAAAGACACAAGTCCATCCAGTTCAACCACAAAAAAATAAACAAACAAAATAAAAAACACAATACAATCCCATACACCAAACTCCATACCCACAGTTGATCCAGAGGAAGGCAAAAAACCCCAGCAGAGCATGATCCAATTTGCTACAGCAGGGGAAAAAATTCCCTCCTGATCCCCCGAGAGGCAATCGGATTTACCCTGGATCAACTTTACCTACAAATCTTAGTACTCAGTTATTTTATGTACATTTAGGAAAGAATCCAGGCCTTTCTTAAAGCAATCTACTGAGCTGGCCAGAACCACCTCTGGAGGGAGTCTGTTCCACATTTTCACAGCTCTTATGCCGGGTACACACGAGAGGATTGATCCGCGGATACGGTCCGCCGGACCGTATCCGCGGATAAATCCTCTCGAGGATTTCCGCGGATTTTGATCCGATGGAGTGTACTCACCATCGGATCGAAATCCGCGCCGAAATCCCATCGCGATGACGTGTCGCGCCATCGCCTCGATGATGACGCGGCGACGTGCGCGACGCTGTCATATAAGGATACCCACGCATGCGTCGAATCATTACGACGCATGCGAGGGAGGGAATCGGACGGATCGATCCGGTGAGTCTGTACAGACCACCGGATCGATCCGCTGAAGCCGATTCCAGCGGATAGATTTCTTAGCATGCTAAGAAATTTTTATCTGCTGGAAATCGGTCGGCCCGAAAAAAATCCGCGGAAAAAGATCCGCTGGGATGTACACACCAGCGGATCTATCCGCTGGAACTGATCCGCAGATCAATTCCAGCGGATAGATCCTCTCGTGTGTACGGGGCCTGACTGTGAAAAAACCTTTCCGCATTTGGAGGTGAAATCTCTTTTCCTCTAGACGTAAAGAGTGCCCCCTTGTCCTCAGTGTTGACCATAAAGTGAATAACTCAACACCAAGTACACTGTATGGACCTCTTATATATTTGTACATGTTGATCATATCCCCCCTAATTCTCCTCTTCTCAAGAGTGAATAGATTTAGTTCTTCTAATCTTTCCTCATAGCTGAGCTCCTCCATGCCTCTTATCAGTTTGGTTGCTCTTCTCTGCACTTTCTCCAGTTCTCCGATATCCTTTTTGAGAACTGGTGCCCAAAACTGAACTGCATATTCCAGATGAGGTCTTACTAATGATTTGTACAGGGGCAAAATTATATCTCTGTCTCTGGAGTTCATACCTCTCTTAATACAAGAAATGACTTTGCTCGCTTTGGAAACCGCAGCTTGGCATTGCATGTTATTATTGAGCTTATGATCAACTAAAACCCCCAGATCCTTCTCCACTACAGATCCCCCCAGTTGTACTCCCCCTAGTATGTATGATGCATGCATATTCTTAGTCCCTAAGTGCATAACTTTACATTTATCAACATTAAACCTCATCTGCCACTCAGTCGCCCAATTAGACAGAGCATTGAGGTCGGCTTGTAAATTGGCGACATCCTGTAAGGACGTTATTCCACTGCATAGCTTGGTGTCATCTGCAAAGACAGAAATGTTACTTTTGATCTCAGACCCAATATTATTATATTTATCATTTATTGGGGTACACCACTGATAACATTGGACCATTCAGAGTAAGAATCATTAACCACGACTCTCTGAATTCTGTCTTTCAGCCACAGTGACAGTGTGTGACATAGAGATATTACAGCAATTGCCTTCTGCTCTGCTTTTTTGTGTGGATTCCCTAGAACATGCCATGAGACAATTTCCAGAATGGCCCTAATCTTCATTGGCATGCACAGAATCTTGTGACTAAAAGCCTGTACAGCTGATGCTGCCTGTAAAAAATGGCTTACATGAATGCCCTTTCAAGGAAGATGTCTATTTGAACAGGCACATGACCAAATAATAAAGGGTATCACAGGAGGGAAATCCACTTCTCAGGAGCCTCTACCTCCACAAAACGCACGGCACCTAAGTGCTCTTCCTATTCTTCAACTTCAAAAGTTCAGCCTTTTTTTTGACACAAGAATTGGCCCACAAAGCCCATCTAGTCTTCACCAAGCCCTCTTCCCAAGAAAGGGGCACCCTAAGAGTGGAGGGACATCTGTTATAGTTTGTCCCCCCTCTGGGTCACAGATGTCCCAGACCTATGGGTTCATCAGTGGTTTCAGGAAGTATAAAAAAGAGTTCAAACTCTAACCCCACTCCACTTCTTTATTTCATATCAACCGAAGACTGTTCAAGGAAAGTCAGATTTTCAAAATGCCCTAAATCATCTTGTGTCCCAGGGATTAGTTGTGACAGTACCTCCATAAGACCGGTTCAAAGGATTTTATTTAAACCTATTCATGGTACTAAAGCCCAACTGTGGTATTTGTCCTATTCAGTACTTAAAATCCCCCCAAATTTTTGTTTTAACACACAAGGGGCTAGATTCATAAAGACTTACGACGGCGTATCAGTAGATACGCCGTCGTAAGTCCGAATCCGTGCCGTCGTATCTTTAAGCGGTATGCTCAAATTGATATACGCTTAAATGTTGCTAAGATACGACCGGCGTAAGTCTCCTACGCCGTTGTATCTTAGTTGCATATTTACGCAGGCTGCTAGGGGCGTGCACGTCGATTTACGCCGAGAATATGTAAATGACGTAGATACGCCTATTCGCGAACGTACGCTCGCCCGTCGCATGTAAGATATGCCGTTTACATAAGGCGTTTTCAGGCGTAAAGATAAACCACCAAAAAGATGGCGCAGCCAATGTTAAGTATGGACGTCGGACAGCCGTCTAATTTCACGTTGTTTACGTCGTTTGCGTAAGCCGATTCAGAATAGGGCTGGGCGTAGGTTACGTTCACGTCGAAAGCAAGGAGCATTTGCGACGTGATACTGAGCATGCGCACGCATGCGTCGTACGATCGGCGCTTTATTTACATGTATGGTAATGAATCGTGAATTCATTACCATACAACACGCCCAGTACCTGCCTATTTTGAATTAGGCGGGGTTACGCCGGGCCATATGCGCTACGCCGACGTAACTTAGGAGGCAAGTGCTTTGTGAATACAGTACTTGCCTCACTATCTTACGTCGGCGTAGTGCAAATGGGATGTGCTACGCCGGCAGAAAGATACGTCGCCGTACGTGAATCTAGCCGAAGGTCGGTTATTGCCTATCTGAGACAAAGGGCTTACACGGCATCTGTTGACCTCCATGATGATTATCTGTACATTTCCATTTATCCACCTGATCAGCGCTTTCTGTACTTCACAGGGACAGAAAAACACTTCGGCCCCGTACACACGCCCGAGGAACTCGACGTGCCAAACACATCGAGTTCCTCGTGGAGTTCAGTGTTGAAGCCGCCGAGGATCTCGGCAGGCCGACTTTCCTCATTGAACAATGAGGAAATAGAGAACATGCTCTCTATTTGGCCCGACGAGTTCCTCGTCAGCTTCCTGGCTGAAAAGTGTACACACGACCGAGTTTTTTTGGCAGAATCCAGCTCCGATCGAGTGTCTGGCTGAATTCTGCCGAGAAACTCGGTCGTGTGTACGGGGCCTTTCAGTTTGTTTCACTGCCCTTTGGTCTATCCTCTGCAAAAGTCCCAAAGTATTCACAAAGGTCCTAGCACCTATTCTTGTACTACTCTGGCCATCCAGATCACAGGCTATATAGAAAAACTTCTCCTGAAGGTTTTTTTCTATTGAAGAAAATTCAATAGAAAAAACACACTCGAGCATTGAAGTCAAGGAGACATCTTACAATGAGATTTCTCATTAGAGTTCTAGGCCATGCAAGGAATTCTCTAACTTGTTGAATCTCCAGACCAGCTCTAACAATAGGGAAGTATTTTCTTCCTTACCACTGGAAACTGATAACACACATGCCGGTCTTTCTGGCTGGGAAGGAGTGTTCCAGTCCCTCATAATTCAGGGAAAATGATCACCTGTGGAAGCCAAGCTCCCTATCAACATCTAAAAGCTCAGAGCAATATGAATGGCTCTGCAACACTGGACTATGAGACTATGAGACTACCCAATCAAGGTGCAGTCAAACAATGCCGTAGCTGTGGCTCACATCAACCATTAAGAGGGCACCAGCAGTCATGCAACCTTGAAGCAAGCAGGCCAGATAATCTCCTTGACGAAAACTCACTGTCCTGTGGTCCACATCCCAGGAGTGCACAACTGGAAAGCAGACAAACTCAGCCACCACTGCCTGGATCAATGGGAATGGCCACTTCAGCAAAACATCTTCAATCGGGCATGTCAGAAATTACATGTAGTAGCCTGCTACTTTTTAGCCGGCGCTGCTTAAAATTTAGAGGGTAGTCTGAGAGTTAGTTGACTCAGACCGTATGATTTTTCCAAATGTTGGGCCTCTGTTCAAGCCATGGCTGTACTGTGAGTGATCACTATTGTTGTCTGGGGTGCCGTTACCACCCCAGGCTAAGGGTGGCAGCAGTCAGGTCAAGGTGTTTTGGGTGTTCCCCTTCGGCAGCCAATCAGTGGGGATTGATCGTCCCACTGTGCATGCTGGGGAGGAGTATTTAAGGGACAGATGCCATTGGACCGGAGTCGTCGATCGCTGGTCTGTCGTCCCACCCCCCCATGAGTGGCCCTCCTGGCCGGGGGTGCGTGTTCATGTGTTCCTGGCTCCAGGACCACGTTGGTCCGGGGTTATGATCTACTAAGTAGGCCCAGTAGTCAGACTGGGCCTACATTTGTAGAGTGGTCCTGTGCTGTCCGTCCTGGAGGGAAGAAGCCACTCGATAAAGAACCTATCTTGGAGAGCAACGAGCATGAGGCTGGTATCTCAGGAGAGGCCTTGAACTTCATTGAAGGATGCACCCTTACTGAAAGGCTGAATGATGGTCGCCTGTCAGTTCTAAGTTTGCAAGAAGTTAATCGGGAGAGGTCCGGGTGCTGAATCCTGCGTTGAGAGGATTTTGGACCGAACATGCCTCCATCTGTGGGAAGGTCTGTGGCAGAGACTTTACCAATTTCTGTGCGCCATCCCGGCTGCTAGGCTAGTGAGAGAGGCCTATCCGAATGCTGTGTTGCTGGAAGCAGGAGTGTTTCTGGACAGAAGTTGTGCCCCTGAACCTATTACCTGTTACCCTTCCACCTCTTCAACTACTTCTTTTATTCCTTTACCAAGTTCAGCAAATAAACCAAAGAAAAAGAAGTCTAAAGTGTGGACATTGAACTTTTTCTCAACTCTCATCTGATACCCTAGACAGCGAGGAAATAGAGGTAACATGCCACCCAAAATAAACCAGCAGCTCCTTCGGGGGTAGTGCTACATACATATCCAGATGTAGAAATCATAGTCTCCAGATTTAAAAAAAAATGCCTCTGTTTTGTAGCCAGGACCAAGGATCCTTTAGTGTTGGCCTTGGATACCTTGATATGTATCTTGTCCTGGTTCAGCCTAATCTACGCCTTCCATCCAGTGCAAAGTCTGCCTTTTTGTGTTGAAAAAGATAGAGCAGAGAGGAAACTGGTGATTCTCTGCACAAAATCTGCCCCCAGAAAAACCTAATACACAGACAATTCTAAAAAAAAGAAAATCTGCTATCTCAGGGTCTCTGTGACATCCTGATATCAGTCTTTGGCTTTAACAGCATGGTTGATAGCTTCCTGTATAGTAACTGTACCGTGTAAAGAAAACCATCCTAAATCTCTGCATGGCAGGGTGTTGGCACAAGAATTAAGGAATATTTTGTGGTACAAAGTGTATTATGTAAGTAGGCTCAGACTCTGTATAACCACACCCCTTTTTAGCGTGATGCAGCCACGCTCACCTTTCACCTCAGCGCACGGCACTTCTTCTCTACACTCGTCCTTTGCACTTTCATTTTCTCCTAGTCGGGAGGTATGATGATCTTTTCTACCGAGAAAAAAGAAATTTCTGTGCTCTGATCTCCATATTACTGATCTGGCCTCGACTTGTTGATTGCGACTCCTCCCAACTTCCTCAGTGTTGGAGAATTTCACAATAATTTCTCTCCTCTGCTGAGTACGATGGCATCTGTCGAACCGAAATGTTCCATCTGTCTGAACAATGATAGATATCCTGTACAGCTGAGATGTGGACACTGTCTGAACCTCTGCCAGGTCTGTATTGATCGTGTGCTGGATACACAGGAAGGGTCTGGAGGATATTCCTGTCCTGAATGCCGAGAGAAGTTTCAGGATAAGCCTGCATTGCAGAGGAACATGAAATATAACACAGTGGAGAATTTCCAGTCTGCTCAGTCAGATCAAGAGGAGTCTGAGGTCTTTTGTTCTCACTGTGTGGACTCTCCTGTACCTGCTGTTAGATCCTGTCTGCTCTGTGAGGTTTCTCTGTGTGATAAACACCTGAGAGTCCACAAAAAGTCCCCAGAACACATCTTATGTGACCCCACCTTGTCCATGGAGAGCAGGAAATGCTCCGTCCATAAGAAGATCCTGGAGTTTTACTGCACTGAGGATGATACCTGTATCTGTGTGTCCTGCTGTCTGATTGGAAGACACACGGGACATAAGATGGAGTCACTGGATGAGGCTTCTGAGAAGAAGAAGGAGACACTGAGGAATGTTCTGCAGAAACTTCTGACAAAGAGAGAGGAGACGGAGGAAAGAGTCCAGAGTCTGCAGGAACACAGGAGGAAAGTAGAAGAAGAAGCAGCTGGTGACACCGAGAGAGTCACTGTCCTGTTTAGAGATCTCAGGAGACGTCTGAAAGATGAGGAGAAGAGAGTCCTGAGGGAAATCTCCGGGAGGGCAGAGCGGATCTCCATCTCCATCCGGGATCTGGAAATAAAGAAGGAGGAGCTGTCCAGGAAGATGCGTCACATTGAGGAGCTGTGTAAGATGACGGATCCACTGACTGTCTTACAGGAATCAGACACAGGTGACTTGTGTGATACTGAGGATGGAGATAATGAGGACAGAGAGAGACGTGAGAAGCTCCTCCATGATGGAGGGGGTCTGGATGTGGCGGAGGTCTTAGACACAGGTTTATCTGATATAACAACAGAGGTAAATGTATTCTTCCCTATACAGGGAGCTGCAGACATATTACTGGATGTAAACACAGCTCATAATTTTCTACAGATATCAAATGACAGGAAAACTGTATCCAAGTCAGATATAGACCAGAATCATTCAGAAACACCAGAGAGATTTCAAGATTGTGCTCAGGTGTTGAGCAGTCAGAGTTTCTCCTCAGGGAGACATTACTGGGAAGTGGATTTTGGGGGATCACATAGATGGAGAGTTGGGATGTGTTACCCCAGTATAGATAGGAGAGGAAAACAGTCAGGGATTGGATGCAATAACAAGTCCTGGTGTTTGTACAGGGATGGTGGTCTGCGTAGGATGGTACATAACAGTAAAAAGATCCCCTTGTCCACTAATATCTCCAGTAACAGAGTCAGGATAGATCTGGATTATGAGGCCGGGCAGATCTCCTTTTATGATCTGTGTGACCCGATCCGACACCTCCACACCTTCACCACCACCTTCACTGAGCCCCTCCATGCTGGGATAGGTGTATGGAAAGGTTGGATAAAGATATGTAGTGGGAATCAGGAGATGGGAGAAATCTGCCCAGAGACTGGTGACATCACAGGGAGGATATCTAGTGCCAAGAACCCCGAGCAAGGGCAAGCTGTTGCAGCGGACCCTACTAAGAAGGGAGAAGGAACTCAGCAACATGTTCCTAAGGAACTGAATCGAAGGGCTGCTGCATCACTAGCAATATTTCTAACTAGGATGTTCTTGAGCGATGACCAGAGGTCATCCTCAGGACTTGAGCAGGACCCTACCATGCCATCTAGGGGGGGCACAGCTAAGACAGCCTTGGGGCAAAAGGTGACAAATAGGAA
Organism: Rana temporaria; assembly: GCF_905171775.1. Taxonomy (NCBI): domain Eukaryota; kingdom Metazoa; phylum Chordata; class Amphibia; order Anura; family Ranidae; genus Rana; species Rana temporaria. Next base: position 484,173,032 of record NC_053491.1, on the reverse strand, counting down.
GAGCAATACTATTGGGGCTACTAAGTTGGTGAAGGGGTTTCCTGACCCTTTGGGGGAAGAACCTGTAGTGAAGAATCATAGCTCTGTCTGCCAGGCATCGGGAGGAAAACTAGAGCAGGTGCCTGCTGCAATGCCAGCAGTGGCTTCCATAAAGATGGTCCCTGAACCCCATCCTGAGAAATTCCAGGAGCAGAAGGCTTCAAGGACCCCACTTTTCAATCCTGTTGCCCAGACTAAGGACCTGGAGGAACCCATGGAGGGACCCATTGGCCCAAAAATCAAGGGCAGCATAGAGGGAAAGGAGCAGAGCCGCACTAGAGAGGCGAGTGATGAGGAGACTGCACGTCTCTCAGGGGAGCACCTAAAGTGGGAGTCTGCTGCATTAGAGAGAATCATTTCAGAATACTGTTCCAGTGAAGGAGGAGTTCGGGGCCAGGCAGAGTTGGCATATACTTCTGCCTCGGACCTGGTCAACCATGTTGGGTTCGGGTTCCCTGCTGGGAATTCAGACTTGCAGGATATTTTCACTGGAGGAACTTTAAACTCTGAAATTGACTCAGAGTAAGCCATTGTGATGAGTCGTTTTCAGGTTGCTTCTTAAATGCAAAGCTTGTAAATAGCTCAGTCAAAAGGGCTGCTCTGTTTTCATATCTCTGAACTTTGTTCTGAGTTTGCTCCCAATAGGGCATGGGTGCTCAACCTGTGGCCCTCCAGCTTTTGCGGAACTACAAGTCCCATGAGGCATTGCAAGGCTGACAGTTACAAGCACGACTCCCCAAAGGCAGAGGCATGATGGGACTTGTAGTTCAGTGACAGCTGGAGGGCCACAGGTTGAGCACCCATGCAATAGGGAGATTTACGCTCTCTCTTTGTCCTGTTTATCATTATCACTTAAATTGAAAGTAAAGGAAAATCCCAAAATATGAGTTGTCCCCAGAACAGTAATAGAGGAGAAATCTTCCAATGGGGACACTAGTTCTGGTGATAACCAGGGATTCCCTCACCTTGGAGAGATTTCCTCTCACTTCCTGTTTTGGCTATGGGAGGAAGTGAAGGGAAATCTCCCCAATTGGGTACATATGGCAGAAATAAACCTCTTACCAAAATGAAAATATAAAAAGCTTTGCCTTTAGTTCTACTTTAATCTTAAGCCATCTTACCTACTTAAAGTTAAAGTGGTATTTAACCCAACACCATTGGGTAGTATATTGCAGCTCCCCAATTATTAGATGCAGTAGCTGTATATATATTTTTTTAGGCTTTTTTTTTTCTTTTTTCATCTCCTTCCAAGTAAGTCTGTTATTTTTAGACTTCCTTTAACAGACCATGCTGTCTGGCAAAAGTGGCAGTTAAAGGGTTGGGACAATCCATTTACCACCGATAGGGGTGGTTACAATGGTCAGCTTTTATTCATGTAAAGCCTATATCCCAAAAGAAAAATAAATATGATTTTTTTAAAAGCTAGGCATATGTTTTTTTTAAAGGATAGGCTCACTTATAAAAATATAAAAAAAATATAAAAAAAATTCTATATATTGAATCATTTTGTCAATTTTCCCTAGGAGGCTGCAGAGCATTGCATCTGTGATTAGCAGGTGCAATGTCAGGCTCCTGCAGACATTCCACATAGCTGTCTGCCTGTACCTCTTGTATGGGCAGACAGTTACTGAGGTGCAGGAAGAATCAATGAACTATGAGGATGCTCACCTGTGTTTCAGCAGAGGTATGGAGGCCTCCCATCTGCTGCTGGAACCAGGGGTGTATCTACTGCGAGGCAAACAAGGCATTTGCCCTGGGTAACAATTTTCAGAGGGGTGGCGCCGCCTCCAGGCAGAAGGGACACTACGTGCAGTGGCGTTGCTACGGGGGTGAGGGCCGCACTCGGATGACACCCACCAGAGGGGGTGACACTAGGAGTGGCTGCGGGCTGACCGTTCGGTGACAGGGGAGTAAAGCGGAAGCAGGAGGCGGTGGTGGTTTCAGCCTCCGATCCAGAAATTAGCTCACTTAGCAGTGCAGGTCAAAGTCTTGTGCTGTGATCGTGCCTCAGCAGCCTCGCTACACACAGCTGGTAAAAATGAGCTGACGGGCTACAGGAAGATGAGAGTCCAGTGACTTTTTTTTTCACGGGGATGGGAGAACCTCCTGGTGTAGGGTGGGGGAGTCTCTCTCTCTCTCTCTCTCTGTCACCCTCTCTTTCTGTCACCCCTTCTCTCTCTCTCTCTCACCCCCTCTCTCTCTCTGTCATCCCTTCTCTCTCTCTCTCTGTCACCCCTTCTCTCTCTCTCTCTGTCACCCCTTCTCTCTCTCTCTGTCACCCCTTCTCTCTCTCTCTCTCTGTCACCCCTTCTCTCTCTCTGTCACCACTTCTCTCTCTCTGTCACCACTTCTCTCTCTTAACCCCTTCTCTCTCTCTGTCTGTCACCCCTCCTCTCTCTCTTAACCCTCTGTCACCACCTTCTTTGCCCTCTCTCTCACTCTTTCCCCAACTCTTTCCCCCTTCCGCTCTCCCCCCCTCCACTCTCTCATCCCACTCTCACCCCTCTCTCTCTCACGCTTCCCCCAACTCTTTCCCCCCTTCCTCTCTCTCACCCTCCCCTCTCTCATCCCACTCTCATCCTCCCCTCTCTCACCCCTCTCTCTCAGTCTTCCCCACCTCTTTCCCCCTTCCTCTCTCTCATCCCCCTCTCACCCTCCCATCTCTCACCCTCTCTCTCTCAACCCCTCTGTCTCTCACCCTCCTCTCTCTCTAACCCCCTCTCCCTCTCTCAACCTCCTCTCTCTCTTTCTCACCCCCTCCCTTTTTACCACTCACCCCATCTCTAAGCCCCTCTCTCTCTCCCCCATGTGGAGCTCTAATAGGAAGTGGTGGGGCCTAAAGAAGAAGGGGTTGAGTATACAGATGAAAGGGTGGATCTTAAACTAGATATTTCCCCTGCAGCTAATCAAGCACAGATCAGGCAGGCAGGCTATTGAAGTGAGTCTGCGTCTGGAAGATTTGATATATGAATTTCTCTTTTTTATATATATATATATATATATATATATATATATATATATATATATATACACAGGGCTTTTTTTCTGGGGGAACTTGGTGGAACTCAGTTCCACCACCTTTGGCTCAGACCCTTTGGTGCCTGCTCACCACAATCACTTGTAAACACAGAAGTCTGATTTCTGTGTTTACAAGTGACAGCTCTGCACTCTGTGTACTAAAATTCTGGTATGTAATGCCCCTTTTAAGGCCCTCCTACTTTTTGATGTGATTTGGAGGGTGTGTGTAGGGGGAGGGGTTTTGTGGGGTCGTGGTTAAGTTCCAGCACCTATTGTTTGAGAAAAAAAGCCCTGTATATATATATATATATATATATATGATATATAGATATATAGATATATAAAATATCTCTTAAAAACGTTTTTTCTTTTACATTTTTCTTAGTTTCTGTTAATAAATTTTGCAAACAAATAATCTTTCTTCATAAATTTAGGCCAAAATGTAGTCTGCTAAAAAAAAAATCTTAGTTAGAAAAACTTGCAAATAATATTATTTTTTCCATAAATTTGGGTCAAAATATATTCTGCTACATTTCTTTGGTAAAAATAACCCAAATCAGTGTATATTATTTAGTCTGTGTGAAAATTTTAGAGTCTACAATCTATGGTCTATATATTTGAAAATTGATCAATCCTGATGTACTGATCTAATTTCTTGAAGCCCTAAAATGCCAGGACAGTAAAAATACCCTCCAAATTACCCCTTTTTTTGGAAGGTAGACAATCCAAGGTATTTGGTAAGAGGCATGGTGAGTTTTTTGAAGTTGTAGGTTTTTTGTCACAATTTTTTGGAGAATCAGAAAATTTAATAAAAATGATTTTTTTCCCATAAAGTTGTCATTTTAATGAGCTATTTCTCACACACAGCATAGGCATACTGGCAATTACATGCCAAAACACATTCTACTATGCCTCCTGAGAAATGGGGACACCATGGGCCAGATCCACAGTGAGAGTACGCCGGCGTATCTACTGATACGCCAGCGGACTTTCAAATTTCCCGCGTCGTATCTTTAGTTTGAATCCTCAAACCAAGATACGACGGCATCTGGGTTTGATCGACAGGCGTACGGCTTCGTACGCCTTCGGATCGTAGATGCAATACTTCGGCGTCCGCTGGGTGGAGTTTGCGTTGTTTTCCGCCTCGGGTATGCTAATTAGCTATTTCCAACGATCCACGAACGTACGCGTGGCCGTCGCATTCTCTTACGTCGTCTCTAGTTGGCTTTTTCCGGCGTATAGTTAAAGCTGCTATTTTGCGGCGTATAGTTAGATTTGCCATGTTAAGTATGGCCGTCGTTCCCACGTCGAAATTTGAATTTTTTTTATTTTTTGAGTAAGTCATCCGTGAATCGGGATGGACGTAAATCACGTCTAAGTTAAAAAATGACATCGTTGCGACATCATTTTGCGCAATGCACGGTGGGAAATTTTGAAACGGAGCATGCGTAGTTCATTCGGCGCGGGGACGTGCTTCATTTAAATGAAACACGCCCCCTAATCGCCGATTTGAATTTCGCCACCAGAAATACACTACGCCGCCGTAACTTACGGAGCGAAATCTTTGAGGATTTGAAAGAACGCCAGGTAAGGTACGGCGGCATAGCGTATCTCTGACACGCTGCGCGGATGCAGATCTATGTGGATCTGCCCCCATATGTATAAGACCTTTTCACAGCCTAGATGCATAGAAGGGTCTGAAATCCAGGAAGTTGTAATTTTTTGCCATTTTTTTTTGGAAAAATAAGAAAATTAAATAATGCTTTTTTGGGGGGGGTTTCACAATTTTTTTTACTTACTGTCAGCAGCTCAGTACAGCAACATATTGATTTGTGTGGTGGTTATTCTGAATCGGCTGCAAAGGCTATGAATGTGGTTTTCAGTAGCACATGGAGCTCATTGCCCTGAAGAGATTATCCATCCCAAATCACCTTTCCAGATAGCTTACTCAGTCACAACTCACATGAAAGAAGATCTGGCGATGTTTATTCGTCGTATGATCCGTAGAATGCAAGTTACAACAGGTAAAAGAACGATTCTTCCATGCAGGTAGAAGAAACATACAGGTCACATGTATTACAGCATTAAAATGACTGATACAGAAAAAGAGGGGGAGGAGACTGAGCAGCATGGAAACTACGGAATGCCACAAGAGACAAACTAGATAGACATTAAAGAGACAGTACATAATAAAAATAATATCATGTAACATGACACTCCCCGCCTGAAATCTTTAGATTTCAAAGTCTATTGCATATATAAAGATAAGTCCAACTTGAACCTGTAGGGGAAGAAACGTTAAAGGTAAAACTGGTGTGTAAACCATAGATACGAGATACCCGCAAACACAATAAGGTATGCAGTAAATGAACAATGAAACATGACGTCCAAAAAACAGATGGCTTGAGTCCTGTAGTCTATCGTTTATAATCGTGGGACTTCAACAGTAGCACAGTCAATAGTGATAGTGATATTCTCCCCGCCATAGCAGGTATAGCCGGTACTCCTGCCTAAGTCACTCACGTGGGAGAAGAAGCACCAATTCCGTGATTGGTCGTGAGAAAGTCCGAGCAGAACCTCCTTTTAAAACAATGGGCAATGTGTATCAAATAAGCAACAGCCCTAACAGCTGATGACCAGGTTGAGAAACGTTCAAAACGATGCGACTTTAGTTTTTGTTCTGAACTCGCAGAGGTACACAGTGTGGTGTACATAGACCTGATTTCTTTATCATCGTCAGGATGTACCAGTTCATAGGTAGTGTCCGTGGAAATTGAGTAGGAGTTTTCAGAAAGAAATCTTGGAGGCGACAGCCACAAGCAGTCGAGGAGAGCTACTGGAGATATAGCTCTTGTCCCACAATCGGCAGGATTAAGGTCAGTGGGAATATGATGCCATTGCTTTGGCAAGGAGAACCTTCTGATACGTTCTACTCTATTGCTGATGTACACGTAAAATTGTTTAGTTTGGTTGTAAATGTGAGTTTTTGGTGAGTTTTTTGAAGTTGTAGGTTTTTTGTCACAATTTTTTGGAGAATCAGAAAATTTAATAAAAATGATTTTTTTCCCATAAAGTTGTCATTTTAATGAGCTATTTCTCACACACAGCATAGGCATACTGGCAATTACATGCCAAAACACATTCTACTATGCCTCCTGAGAAATGGGGACACCATGGGCCAGATCCACAGTGAGAGTACGCCGGCGTATCTACTGATACGCCGGCGGACTTTCAAATTTCCCGCGTCGTATCTTTAGTTTGAATCCTCAAACCAAGATACGACGGCATCTGGGTTTGATCCGACAGGCGTACGGCTTCGTACGCCTTCGGATCGTAGATGCAATACTTCGGCGCCCGCTGGGTGGAGTTTGCGTTGTTTTCCGCCTCGGGTATGCTAATTAGCTATTTCCGACGATCCACGAACGTACGCGCCGCCGTCGCATTCTCTTACGTCGTCTCTAGTCGGCTTTTTCCGGCGTATAGTTAAAGCTGCTATTTTGCGGCGTATAGTTAGATTTGCCATGTTAAGTATGGCCGTCGTTCCCACGTCGAAATTTGAATTTTTTTTATTTTTTGAGTAAGTCGTCCGTGAATCGGGATGGACGTAAATCACGTCTAAGTTAAAAAATGACATCGTTGCGACATCATTTTGTGCAATGCACGGCGGGAAATTTTGAAACGGAGCATGCGCAGTTCATTCGGCGCAGGGACGTGCTTCATTTAAATGAAACACGCCCCCTAATCGTCGATTTGAATTTCGCCACCAGAAATACACTACGCCGCCGTAACTTACGGAGCGAAATCTTTGAGGATTTGAAAGAACGCCAGGTAAGGTACGGCGGCATAGCGTATCTCTGACACGCTGCGCGGATGCAGATCTATGTGGATCTGCCCCCATATGTATAAGACCTTTTCACAGCCTAGATGCATAGAAGGGTCTGAAATCCAGGAAGTTGTAATTTTTTGCCATTTTTTTGGGGGAAAAATAAGAAAATTAAATAATGTTTTTTTGGGGGGGTTTTTCAAAAAAAAATTACTTTCTGTTAGAAGCTCAGTACAGCAACATATTGATTTGTGTGGTGGTGATCAGGGATAATGATCAGTGACAGTATGTAAACAGAAATAATTTTTTTTTTTTTAATATTTGTTTTGTTAAATTTTTTAAACAATTTAATTTGTATTACTTTTTTTTTCTTATTTTTTTACATCTTGTCATCAGTGTAGTGACTCTGTACCATATTGACACTGTACTACTCGGTGGGGTTTATCAGGGATTTATTAAATACAATTATTGTTTATAGCAGTGATGATGACTGTTATAAGCAATAGTTTGGCTTTCATTCATGACAGCTTTATTCCTATTGTGATCTGTGATTGGGTACAGCTAATTTAGAAAAATCCCTGCTCAACCCTATCCAGTCTGTGGTTAACATGTGTAAGTTGGCAACAGCCTTGCACCACTCCACATGTTACGTCCTCTGACATGTTTCTCCCCGCCCACCGGGGCTTAGTCATAGATAGGGATGAGCTTCGTATTCGAGTCAAACTCACGTTCGACTCCAACATCGTATGCTCGATCGTTCGTCGAATTACGAACATTTTAGGCCGTTCGTGCCAAATTCATGTGGCGTGTTTCGGCCCATAATTCCCTGCGGCATCGCAGTGCATTACTGGCTGATGATTGGCCAAGCATGCACTATGACCCGCATGCTTGGCCAATCACAGCTTGCAAAAAATGGAGAGACATAATTGGCCAAAGCCAGGGTGGCTTTGGCCAATTATGGCTCAGGGGATTTAGTACACGCCCCAGACTATATAATTCTGCCTGGAAGTCGGCCTTGTGTAGTGTGTTGGTGGTTTACAGAGAGAGACAGAGAGAGAGTGTCATTTTTTTGGAGTTAGATAGAGCAGGCAGGCTAGTCAGTTAGAGTTACAGTGTGTAGAGGATATATATGCATCCCAGGTGTTGTATATATATTTATACACTGTATAGTTTAGCTACATCCGCTCTTCCTAATATACTGACAGGCAGGCAGGTGATTGTGCTAGCTGCAGTATTGTCATGTGGTGTACTGTCTGTGTCCTCTGTACAGTGTGCACCGAAAGCTATGTCAATAGATTTGCTGGTGTTACTCATATTAATTCTTAAAGGCAGTAGAGCTGCACGATTCTGGTAAAAATGAGAATCACGATTCTTTTGCTTAGAATGAAGATCAAGATTCTCTCACAATTCTCAAAAAAATGCATGGTGCTTTTGTTAGCATGCATTTTTGTGTTTTTTTTTTACCAGTTCACAATTACAAACCGATTCTACTTAACAACAAACCTACAGTCCCTGTCTTATTTGCACCGCCTGTATACTGCTGTTCAAAGTATATAGGGCCAAAGGGGCTGGTAATGACCTGGGGGGAAGGGGGCGGGGAAACCCATGCTATTTTCCTCAATGACTTTCATCCATATTGCAGGGACCAAATATTACATTAAAGCCGCAAGCAGTTTTAAATTACTTTTTTCTTATAGTAACACCCAGCAGGTACGATATTTAAAGAAATTTTTCAATTTATTTTTCACTTTAAGCATCATTAAAATCACTGCTCCAGAAAAAACGTCTGTTTTAAAACTTTTTTTTCCATTGATACATGTTCCCTGGGGCAAGACCCGGGTTCTCAAACCCGTTTTACGAAAATAACTTGCATATTAGACTTTAAAATGAGCACTTTTGAATTTGAACGTTCGAGTCCCATAGAGTTCAATGGGGTTCTAAAAGTTCGCGCGAACGTTCGGTCCGTTCAACGCTTCTGGTGCGAACCGAACGGGGGTGTTCGGCTCATCCCTAGTCATAGAGGTAAATAGCAGAGGCAGGACGGAAGAGCTTATTTCTCATTGGCCGTGAAAATGAGAAGGTGAACGTGTGCAAGTGATGAAGGTGATAAAGTGAATAAATGAAAGATGGGGGAATTACGTTGAAAACTGAAAGAAAAACTGACAATATGTGAAAGGAAGATTAAAAAGGAATGATTGAATATTGAAGAATGTGAGATATGATGTCGATAAGTAATCCAAAATAAAAAAAATTAAGATTTTTTAATTAGGATTGAAAAGCGAAAGAAGTGGAAAAAAAAATGTTTTAGTGAGAAAATAAAAATTGAATGGTGATCATAAAGAAATGTAATGTGATAACTATAAAAGAATAAACAAAAAATAGATGAATAATGAGTGAAATAATGAAAGACACTGTGGGGTAGATCCACGTACCTACGCTGCGCCCGGCGCAGATGTCAGATACGCTACGCCGCTGTAACTTGCTTTGGCTTAGTTTGAATCCTCAACGAATTTGCACCGTGAGTTACAGCGGCGTAGTGCATCTCTCGCGGCGTAATTCAAATGCGACGGGTAGGGGGCGTTTTTCATTTAAATGAAGCGTGTCCCCACGCCGAACGAACTGCGCATGCGCCGTCCCTAAAATTTCCCGCTAAATGACGTCGCAAGGACGCATTGGTTTTGACGTGAACGTAAATGGCATCCAGCCCAATTCACGGACGACTTACGCAAACAACGTAAAATTTTCAAAATTAGACGCGGGAACGACGGCCATACTTAACATTGAGTACGCCACCAGATAGCAGCTTTAACTATACGCCGGAAAAAGCCGAACGGAAAGGACGTAAAAAAATGCGACGGCCGCTCGTACGTTCGTGGATCGTCGGAAATGGCTAATTTGCATACTCGACGCGGAATACAATGGAAACGCGGGCTCCTATCTGTCTCCTCAGCAGGCTTATTCCCCCTCTCCAACCCCCCCTTAGTGAAGGGTGAGCAGGAAAAGCAAAGAGAGACACACGCGGTCGGCGTGTGGGAGGTAAGCGGAGGAGATAGGTAAAGAGCCAGAGCCGGAGCCAGAGAGGAAAATTAACAGCCGTTTAAGTCAATAGCAGTTAAAGGAGCTGCGACATCGTGAACTGTGAAAGGTGATATATGTGGGAAGAAGAAAGGAACTGTTTTCTGAACTGTCTCTAAAAAGTAAAAAAAAACAAACATATAATAACACTGCAATGGTGGACTGTATGTTCCCCAGGCTGTGAGAGGCCAGCAGTGAATTTAATGGAGTGATTAATGCTGGGAGGTTGCAAAACGTTAACTCAAAGGCACAGTGTAAGGATAGTCACTTTTAACTGCTAACTCAGTTATTTGTACGGACTTAATTCTAAACTTACATGAAGACAATATTGGGGAGCCCTGTACACCTTCACAACGCCAGGAGGAAAGTACTATCAAGTGGAAGTAGAAGAGAGGATTGAGATCGTTTGCACTCTCCTAGACTACCTGAACCAACCACTTACCCATATCTATGTCCTAGTCTCCCCCCTTTCCATAAATAAAAACTCCACACATATTATCCTTGAATGGACGTAGGGGTCGGCCACAGCTTTATTTGTGAAACATAAACAACATCTGTTTAACCTTAATACCATCTTATGGTAAATTACCAAGGGGGGGGGAAGCAACCAGCCAGCCGCCGGCCTAAACCGACGGGCATAAAAGCCTTCCCCCTTTTCCTTTATTATTATTACCGCCAGCTGTGACTTAACAATAAATATCTCACTTAAACACGATAACAAGGCCTGTAAAACCAAAGCCATAAAACGTAAACCGTACGGGATAACCACCGTCATAACACCACCGTAACATTTGTTACTCGCACATTTCCATATTTTTTTTTTTTTTTTTTAAACAATATATATCCCTTTATTTCCTTTGTTTTTTTTTTTTTAAACCACCTAAGCTGTTGGATAAAACGGGAAAAACCAGGGGAGGGAGGGCGGGAATCTCACTTGCTGGGGGCTGCTGCAGGTAAGAGGAAGAAGGTGGGAGGGAAATCCCCCCTTAAAGCCTTGGTCACATGCTCCCCAAAACCCACCCCCTCGTTCTTGTTTAATTGGTCCTGTCTGCCTTGTAAAACCCACCCTCCCAGAGGGAGGGAGGGAGGAAGGGGGGGAACTAAAGGGGAGAGACACATTTAACCCTTTCCTGGACTGTCCCATTACCTCAGGCAGTCCGTGGCACCTAGCCCTACTTGGGCCGGTGCCCACCAGACTACCTGAACCAACCACTTACCCATATCTATGTCCTAGTCTCCCCCCTTTCCATAAATAAAAACTCCACACATATTATCCTTGAATGGACGTAGGGGTCGGCCACAGCTTTATTTGTTAAAACATAAACAACATCTGTTTAACCTTAATACCATCTTATGGTAAATTACCAAGGGGGGGGGAAGCAACCAGCCAGCCGCCGGCCTAAACCGACGGGCATAAAAGCCTTCCCCCTTTTCCTTTATTATTATTACCGCCACAGGAGGAGCACAGCCCCTCAAACTGGGCTCCGACCCCCACCCAAAATATAAAGGGCCTGTTCTATGCCGTCCTGAAGACCAGACAAAAAGATATCGAGCCCGATATCGTTAAGATGGACTCCATCCTGACCCATGAGCCGCCTGTTGTCCCCTTCCAGCTGCCTGTGCCTCACCACTACCCCTGATCTGGCCCTGACGTACCGGGACATGCGTGCGTTAATTGTCCTACGAGCCCTCTCAATTGCTGCCGCATCCCTATCCTCCTGCCAGGTGACCCGAGGGATAATTTCAGACCAGACCAACATCATTTCTGAAAAAAGAAAAACCATCCGTTCCAAATCCATTCTCATCAGGGTAATGATTTCCGGAACCCGCAGGGAGCGAATGTCGTTCCCCCCTGCATGGATAACCAACACCACCAGCGTCCGAGACACGCCGCCAATTTGAATTGCTTCCATCAGTATCCGCGACCAGGGGAGACCCCCAATACCTCTCCAATGAACCTGCACCGGAAATCCCAGGGACCTGCCGCCCGGCCGACAAATGGCCCTCTGCGCGGCCCGATGGATATAAGAATGGCCCAGAATGTGCACCACCGGCGCACTAGGACCTGAAAAAGGGGAAAAAACATTACAACAACAATGCCGGGCGAACATAGCCTGCATAGCACCCCGACTTCCACCTACCAATTCTTTGAATGTCACCCATCGCCAATCCGGCCCTTGCCGCTTCCGTAGCCGCGCCAATTCTGAACGAATGTGTGCCAAAATCGCTCGCTGAAAACCCCGCAGCCACAAGGCAGCGTTTGAAAACCGCACTGAACTGGTACCGCGTAAGGGGGGGCCCCAGAAGCATGCACCAAAAAACTTTTTCCCAACAGGACTCACCTTCAGGAACTCCGTTACCATGGCAACTGGACAGAGCGTCCCCCCCACCGCCCCAAGGCGTAGCCAAGAACCTTTCCCAAGCTGGTCTGTTATGGACTTTCTCACCCGGACTTTTACCACCCCGTTAGACAGTAGGACGTCATCCCTAAAAAGGCCCCGGGACCAGTAGCCGAGGACGCCACCAGTTCGCTTACCCGTAACGCTCCGAAAAAGCCAAGCAAAACGCCGTAGAAAAAGGAGCCCCTCGTAAGGAGAGGAACATACCGTAAACGTTGCCCCGACAAGAGAATTCAGCAAGGCAAAGGAAATTGGACGCCTACCGTCCCTTTTCCCGTGCACCTTCCGCCAACCCTTTAAAGCTTGCAAGACACTGAAATGTTTTGTGCAATCCTGTCAACCGCGAAGCTTTAGGTGAAAACCAACTCCCCCCATGCGGCGTTGAGCCACCGCAGCGGAACATCCAGAAAGCTCCAAACACAAGAGACAATCCACCGTACCTGAAAACGGACCCTCCCACAGGAAGCCACGTCCCTGTCACCCGCCACCCCCGACCAGGCATTCCATGCCTTACCATGATGGACCAGGTAGCCGGAGTCACCGAAGCAGCAATGAGGGGCATCAAATTCCCGACACCAGGGTCCACAGAGATCTCGGGCAAGGCAGACCGTCCTGATCCGCCCCCGGGCAAAGATTCCGAAACTCCTGGAAACGAAAACGAGACAGTAAGTCAGCGATAACGTTATCTACACCGGGAACATGACGAGACCTGAACCAGATATTATATTCCAGACACCTGAGTACCAGGTGACGGAGCAGGGCCAAAACCGGCAGCGAAGAGGAAGACAGACCATTAATGCAATGCACTACACTGCTATTGTCGGTCCAGAAGCAGACCTTCTTGTCCCTGAGCTGCTCCCCCCAAAGTTCAACCGCCACCACGATGGGAAAAAGCTCAAGGAGAGTCAGGTTGCGACATAAACCCTGCTCCTGCCACTCTAAAGGCCACGACTCTGCGCTCCAACTTGACCCGAGAATAGCGCCGTACCCAACCGAACCAGCCGCATCGGTGAAAAGAGACAATTCCTGATTGCCTACTTCGTCCGACAGGAAGCACGTGCGCCCGTTGTATGTGCCCAAAAAAACGCCGCCACACTGACAGGTCCGCTCTTAGTGAAGAAGTCAGTCGTATGCGATGCTCCGGCCTCTTGGCACCCCTGGTGGCCAGAGACAGCCGACGCGAAAAAAAAACCGACCCATTGGCATGATACGGCATGCAAAGGCGAGGAGGCCCAACAGCGACTGCAATTGGCGCAGAGTAACTTTTTCAACCGTGCAAAACCCGTTAATCAAACCCAATAGCTTCTAGAGCTTGTCCGCCGGTAACCTAAAGACCATCTCGAGGGAATCGATTTCAATGCCCAGAAAAGACAGCCTGGTGGCTGGGCCCTCTGTTTTTTCAGCAGAAAGCGGAACCCCAAACCGGCTCAACAAAGCACAGAAAGAGTCAAGTAGAAAACGACACTGAGAGGATTCGGCCGGGGCAACTATCAGGAAGTCATCCAGATAGTGAATGATGGATCTACAACCCGTTGCACATCGCACCACCCATTCCAAAAATGAACTGAACATTTCGAAGTAGTGGCATGATATGGAACAGCCCATAGGCAAACAAGTGTCATAATAGAAGAGGCCATCCACACAGCAACCCAGAAGGTGGTAACAATCCAGGTGCACCGGCAGCAACCTGAAAGCAGATTCAATGTCAGTTTTAGCCATCAGGGCACCTATGCCAGCCCGTCGGACCAACAATACAGCCTTATCAAAGGAGACATAGGAAACAGACGCCTCCTCTTTAGAGATGCCGTCGTTAACCGATGAACCCCTGGGATAAGATAAATGGTGGATTAACCGAAACTTACCGCTCTCCTTCTTGGGTACCACTCCCAAGGGAGAAACCCTCAGATTAGGAAACGGCGGGGATAAAATGGACCCTCAATGCGACACAAATTGCCTCCTTACTAACCTTGTCCCACAGAGCATCCGGGTAAAGAGTAGCCGATATCAAATTGCCAGACAGTTGGTGTGAATCTGGAATGAAGGGGATAAGAAAACCATACAAAAAGCCGATGCGCAACAATTCTGCCTCGGATCTATTGGGGTAACGGTCTAGCCAGGGGAGCATCTCTTCCACGCTCACCGGCGTCTTTCCCTTCAACAGGCCCTGCAACCCTTTGCGCCGGTTTTGCTCCACGGGGGCAGCGAACTGCTCCGTGGGCACCACCGCAAGAGGAACACTCGTGCTTAAACTTGCACAAGCCGTAGAACTTGCAATGACCCTCGTTAAAGAGCCAGCACGTTCCGGGTCTCTTTGTGGCCGCTGCGCCCTGCTGGTTTGCTGAGGAGGCAGCGGCCCCGCCAAGAAAGGGAGTCTGTCTCTGCGCCATCATCAGCCAGACATTACGTCGCTTTGCAGCCCCATCCCACCTCGGGTTGTAACGCCAAGCGCCTTCTGAACTCTTCGTCATATTTCCACCAGGCGCTGCCGCCATGTGACTTGTAGGCATTGTATACTGAGTCCAAATAAACGAAGAGCTCCGAACAGCGTCCGGGGTGTTTTTCCCCCATAATACCCCCCAGCACAGCGAAAGCCTGCAGCCAGTTACCTATCGTCCTGGCCACCCCGGGGTCTACGCTTCGAATGACTTGTCAGTATATGGCTTGCGCTCCCTATCAATGGTGTGCTGATCAGCTGAAACCAAAGACCATATATCTATGTACTTATTCTCCCATATCTTTTGTTTGATGTCTTCACTACCGTGCGCCCCTAGCAGGCTAATCCCACAGAAAAAGGCCTCCTTGTGCACACCGGCCCTTGGTGGAGACGGGGGCCGTTTACCCGAAGGAGGCGAAACCACCCCCTGGGAGCCGGGCTCCAGCTGCGTCAATAAAGCCCTTAAAGCCGGTACCAAAGCATGCGCCCCACCCCCGGCCCCCCAGGCCCCTGCGAAGTCAAACTCACCGTTAACTGCCGAAGATGGAGGAGGAGGAGGGACCACTGGAGGTATGGCAGCTGACACCACCGAAGAATCGGATGCGGGAACGGGCGGAAGGAAAGCCGGAACTGAAGAGGGAGCCACCAAAACCGTCGTGGCCACGGGAGCCACAGAGGATGCTGGCACGCCGGACGGCTGGTCCGCGTGAGAAGGCCGCCTGGAGCGCCTCGATGAACCCTGTCTAGACCTAAGCCTGCCCTCGCGGTCCCTGGATCGGCTCCTGGAGGAACCACCAGATGAGGATGGTGACCCCCACCGGGAGGATCTGGATCTCCGCCAGTACCTGCTGTGACGCCTGGGGGATCTGTGGCGATGGCTTCTGCTGTACCGGCCGTGCCGCCCAGAGCTGCGCGACGAGGATCTGGAGTGTGACCGCATCTCCCGTCTACGGGACCGATCGCTCCTGTGACTCGTGGAACGGGGGGGAGGAGGGGGGGACAGCGGGGGTGTTCAGCCGAGGAGAGGGAGGCACTATGTCCGGATCTGGGCCTGCAGCTGAAGGTGCCTGGGGGGGGGGTTGTGAGCACATGGCCAGGATGGGACAGCACATCCACTGCTAAATCAGTGGAGGGAAGAGCTGCAGTGGAGGGGACAACTGCAGCAGCAGGGGTGGAGGGGGGGTCAGCAACTAAGCCAGCCTCCTCGCTACTCGAGGAGCTGGAACCACTCACCATAGCATTGCCCATGATGGAAAACAGGGAGGGGGACAGGCACACACTTTGTGCAGGCACCCGAGGATCAGAAGAGGAAGGGGGCGGGGCCACGGCGCTCGGGCGGAGGCCACGCCCCTCCACCCGTTTTTCCAAAATCAGGTACAGCGGTGCCTCTGCGCCGCTGTAAAGCCTTGGGGGGACTGGGACTCAGCCTCACAGGCGGTCGGGTGGCCCTGTGAGGAGCCCGCCGACCCCTTACCTGATCATCCGCAGTCGGGCACGGCGAGGGGGACGGTCCAGGCATCCCCAGGTCGGCGGCGATGCGAGCCAGGAAGCCTCCATCGGACCGCACCCGCTCCCGGATCAAACCCAGCAGATCTTCAGCCATGACACAGCCAAGGAAGGTAGGTAATCTCACTTGCTGGGGGCTGCTGCAGGTAAGAGGAAGAAGGTGGGAGGGAAATCCCCCCTTAAAGCCTTGGTCACATGCTCCCCAAAACCCACCCCCTCGTTCTTGTTTAATTGGTCCTGTCTGCCTTGTAAAACCCACCCTCCCAGAGGGAGGGAGGGAGGAAGGGGGGGAACTAAAGGGGAGAGACACATTTAACCCTTTCCTGGACTGTCCCATTACCTCAGGCAGTCCGTGGCACCTAGCCCTACTTGGGCCGGTGCCCACCATACTCTCCCACCCAGCACTTGCGGTGAAGCAATAATAGAAACAACCCTATCTGTCTCTCCAGCGGGCTCCCTCCCCCCCTTCCCACTGTATTTGTTCCTTGTTATACAGGAGTGAGAGGAAACAGGAGCTGTGATAAAGACAGGCAGAGAATCTCCTGGAGTACCCCCAAGTTGAAAGGGGCATCAGAGGAGCAGAAAAGGGAGGTACTATTGTATAACAATTGTTGTAAGGACTGAACCCAGAGTCTGTTTTCCCCTTTTTATTTTTTTTTGCTTTTTTTGCTTTGTCTGTGCCCAGCAACTAAGCAGGACTCTGTAAGGGGTTAATTTAAAGGCACAGTGCAATAATATTTTCATCTAATCTGCTACACCTGTGCTTAATTGCTAATTTAGTTCTTTGCAAGGGTTCAGTTTAAAACCTATATTGAGACGATATTTCAGCCCCTCTAGCCACAGCTCCTCTAGCCACAGCTTGCAACTGTAGCAATTGTAGCAATTGCAAAACTGAGGGGACTGTAAAAGGGAAGTGAACTGAACTATGCTAAACAGCAGATAAAGTGCTTTTATATATGCATGCTCACTTGTGGAGAAGCTCATGGAAAGACATATGGGAATAAATGTGTATATATTCAATCAGCTAAATTAAGCACTAGCTGGACTGCTTATCAATCAGCAAATACAGATGATCTAGGTGCGCACTCAAAAGCTTGTAGAGCTGTGGATATTTTGTGTGCTCGTTGGCCCCATAAGAAGAAGGGTTATACTGTCACCAGCTGGCGAGATAGTTCCCCCTTTTTTTTTTTTTTTCTTCTCCACAACCTCTTTTTTACACCTACTTCCCTTTTTTTTTTTTTTTTTTTGTATAAAAGGCCTTAGTCTGTGTGCTGGGGTCAGCCCACACAGACGTGAAAGCCTAGATTTGCCATCAGCAATCCGGCCTGTGACTACTGTTAAAATATTGCTGAATTATTGACAAAAGGAACAATCAATATAGCACACAAGGAAGTGCAATACACAGTATGATACAGTAAATATAATACAACGGGGTCACTAGAGCTATCTGCAACACCAATTCTGCTTAATTACGCACCAGTTGGATGGTACACTCAGCTGCAAATATAAATGATCTTGGGGCACACTTAAAGTTTATAGAGCTGTAGACTGGTGCGGATAATTTATACACTGTTAAACATTTGGATTAGTACGGAGATGTCAACCCGCAGACAGACAGCACAAAAACAAGCAGGAGCAATACGGGCCTATCTCTCTCCACGCACAGGGACGGACGGATCTCAAGCTGAGAAACGACCAGAGGGGAAGAGAGGACTGATGGAATCTAATAAACACCCCGTAAGGAATGGTCGTAATACAGCCAAAACAGATGGACAGGACCGCCGCTCGACGGGCCGTGGAATGCAGATTAAAGAGAAGGGCTCCCCAGTAGTGGGTAGAGGACGGACAATCACTAGTGGAGACAACCCGGTGCGTAAAGCAGCTACAAGACTCGAGGGGAAAAAGGACATAAAGAAGTCCCCAAGTCTAAGGGCCAAGTTAGCCCAGATTATCCAACTATCTCGGCTATTTTACAGACTCCCCTAAAAGCTGTAGGAGGGGTGGTAATGGACTTTGACGAGGAAACCCCACAAAAGAGTTATACTGCAACTCTGGAGAATAATGAGGAGTTAGAAATAGACGTACAAGGATTGGAAATAGACCCGCAGGAGAGAAACCAAACAATGTAGGAGGAGACTATGCAATGTATTAATGTGGTGGAAAATGGAGGAGATTTGCAACCAAGGTTGAAAGGTCAGCCCTGTGGCCTAGAAACAGACGTGAGAGTTATAAGAGAACTTCTAAAAACAATCCCTACCAAGACTGATATTTTGCAATTGATAACAGCGGTAGAGCAGTCGTGCCAGCAAGCAGTGGAGGGCTTAAGAGAGGAGATGTGTGAGCTGGGGCA
This sequence comes from Rana temporaria, assembly GCF_905171775.1. NCBI lineage: Eukaryota > Metazoa > Chordata > Amphibia > Anura > Ranidae > Rana > Rana temporaria. The sequence goes on along the minus strand of NC_053491.1, from coordinate 484,154,388 downwards.
CAGGGTAGAATCATTTGAGGTTGAACAGGATGCAATGACACAGGCAGTCGCAGATATACAGGAGACAGTGAAGCATCAAGAAGAGCTTTTAAGTTCCCTCAGGGACCAATTAGACGATCAAGAAAATAGGGATCGCAGGCAAAACATTCGTATAAAAGGACTGCCAGAAACTACTACCAGAGTTCGGAATTACTCCCAACAGTGCAGGAGATATTTTTATTAAAATAATGGGAGAGGAGGCACTGGAAACCATAGAGGTGGATAGAATACATCGTATCCCATCATATGTTACCCCCAATGCTGAAAGACCAAGAGATATAATATGTAAATTGCATAAATTCACTGTTAAAGAATCTATAATGAAAGCCGCCCGCAACAGAAAGGAAATTGTCCACGACGGATCACATATTGCACTGTATCCGGATTTGTCATATCGAACTTTAATGCAAAGAAGGAGTGTCAGGCCAGTCTTGGAAGCTTTACGCACGGTTGAAGTAAAATACCGGTGGGGCTTTCCATTCAGTCTCACGGCTTCACGAAATGGCAAGACAGCAACTCTTCATACAAAGGATGACCTGCAGTCATTTATAGAAATATTAGAATTACCCCCAACAGATTTCGTGGATTGGAGATGGAATAAAAATGGAAACAATATAAAACGTCCAGAACCATGGAAACAAGTGCCCCTCAGAAAAAAAAAATATGCCAAAATAAATGAATAGAGGGAAGGAAAGGAAAAGGAGAGAATCAAAGAATTCTGGATAATGGATTGGGAGGCCCTGGTTGTTTGGAAATACCCTTGGGGATGGTTGGCAGGGTGTTTTTTTTTTTTTTTTTAAGTGAAGTGAAGGAAATAGCACGTAAGAAAAGGGCACATGGACACTTGAGGCACTGATGACAATCACCTTTTTCCTTTTTTTTTTAGGTGGGAAGGTTTGCACACCTCCCCCTCAAATGCGGAATGGTGTTTTTTTTTTGTTTTTTTTCCAGTTAGAAGTGAATGAAATATATTTTTTGGGGGTGGGGGGGGGAAATAATACACACGAAAAAGGCACATGGACACTTGATGTAGTGGTGGAAAAATTTTTTTTTGTTATTATAGTGAAGGTTGTAATGTATCGATACAACTGTTTAGAATGGTATAAGGAAATGCTCTTTGGGTGTCCCCTAACCGGGAAAAATATAATATAAATGTTGATCGAAGATTGCATAGGGGTGAAAAAGTACCATTCGGAGTATTTAGGGGGGGAGGGGAGAGAGAAGGGAAAGGGAGATTGCCAACCCAATAACCACACCCAATGCAAACCAAGGGGGGGAAGACATAAGGGCCCCACCACGCAGCGGGTATGAATGGTAGGAATAAAATTGAAAGGCCCGGGGGAGGGATAAAGAGGAATGGGGGGGTAAAAGGGTGTTTTACCCAGTAGGCTAGGCCCGATATATGGGTCACGAAAACCTGCAAGAGTGCAGGAAGGTGGAGGAGTCGGCGAGGGGGGGTCTACCCCCCGGCGGACAACTCTTCCAATTAGGGGATAACCCAAAGGAGAGTATTGGGTTTAGGGAAGGGAAGGGGCGAGGGGTGGGCTTCCCCCCTTTTTTTTTTTGTGTGTGTGTTCCTTTTGGGGAAATCCTTTTTGTTTTTGTTTGGCTTTTTTTTTTTTTTACCGTTTGTGTGTTTTTTGTTTTGGTCTCTGCTCTCCACCTCCTCTCCCTTCACTCAGACAGGCAGGGAAACAGAGAAAGATATACAGCAGCGAATAGTTAAAGCGTTTTTTTTATAAAAATAAGGGATGGCAGGTCCATTAAAGGTAATAACATATAATGTTAGAGGCCTAAATTCGCCTCAGAAGAGAGGCCGTCTCTGGCAAGAGTTACGCCATTATGCTATAGACGTGGCCTTCTTGCAGGAAACACATTTCCTGAAAGGGGCCACACCGAATATGCCATTACACATATTTAACCAGTGGTTCCATGCGCCGTCCCCGATTGCAAGGGCAAGGGGAGTGTCAATAACATTTAAAAAGACATGCCCAGTCATCGTGACCTCCTCACAAATAGATCCAGAGGGTAGGTACCTTTTTTTAAAAGCGACACTGAATGGCCACTGCTATACATTTGCCTCAGTGTATGCGCCAAACACGGGAACGGCTAAGTTCCTGATAAAAACTTTGAAATTACTAGAGAAGTATAGAGAAGGATTTTTGATTTTGGGGGGTGATTTCAATTTAGTAATAAATCCTAGTATAGATACATCAACGGGCAAAACACCCATATCATTCAAGGCTCTAAAACACATAAAACAGCTTTTACGGTCTGCCCATTTGGTAGATGGATGGCGAGTAACGCACAAGGGGAAAAAAGACTATAGCTACTAATCCAAAATGCACAATATGTACTCTCATTTAGATATTTTCTTCGTGGACCAGTTCTACCTAGAAAGGATCAGATCATGTATGATAGAACCAATAATGATTTCAGATCATGCACCTGTCATTATGACCCTGTATCCAATCACATTGGGCCACCTAGAACGAGCTTGGCGGTTAAATGAGACACTGTTAGATGATAGTCGCGTTGTGGAGGACTTAACCTCTAAAATTAAAATATATTTTGAAAGGAACGTGTCAGGGGAAACTTCTGAACAGGCTGTTTGGGAGGCCCATAAGTCAGTGATTAGGGGGGAATTGATAGCTTGGGGGTCAAGGAAAAAAAAAGAAAAACAAAAAGAAATAACAGATTTGCTGGAAGAAATAAATACGATAGAGATAAAACATAAATCTTCCATGGACCCAGCAGACGCTAAGAGGTTGGAAGAGGCGCGAAGTAAACTGACACAGTGTCTAGACCAGAAAAACAGAAATAAATATAGATACTACGCGCACCGGTTCTATGAACAGGGAAATAAATGCGGTCGCCTTTTAGCTAGACAACTTAAAAAACAACAAGATTCCAGACATGTTCATAATTTAACTATACAAAATAAAAAAATAGTAGAAACACAGGCAATTGTGGCAGAATTCCATAAATTCTACGAGAACCTATACAATATTCAACAGGAATCGGCAAGCTCCACTAATGAATACCGAGTGGGGGAGATCAGGGATTATATTGCGGAATCAGCGTTACCCTCGCTGCCCCCTGAAGCTACGGAGATGATAAATAGGCCGATAACAGTGGAGGAAGTCAATGGAGTAATAGCAAATTTAACAGTAGGAAAAAGCCCAGGGCCAGATGGCTTTACGAATCTATATTTTAAAAAAAATTCGGAAAACCTGGGCACCCCAATATGTGATTACTTCAATTCGATTAATATTCTGAATCCACTCCCTCCAGAAGCATTATTTGCACATATCACAGTCCTTCCAAAACCAGGAAAAGACCCCCAACACTGCGCCAATTATAGACCAATATCTCAGTTAAATTCTGACACAAAGTTATTATCAAAAATTCTGGCACTTAGACTACAGGATCATTTAGTGAAGCTAGTTCACCCTGACCAAACAGGCTTTATGAAGGGCCGTGAAGCTAGAGATAACACCATAAGAGCATTAAATGTCCTCCACTGGATGCAACATGGCCCGGACAGAGCCCCTAGAATAATATTATCTATGGACGCTGTAAAAGCTTTCGACAGGGTTAATTGGACGTTCATGACTGAGGTCCTGAGGTGGATGAGAGTGGGAGACCGTGTGATGGGCTGGGTAATGGCGTTGTATGCGTCCCCGAGAGCAAGAGTAAAGGTGAATGGCACCTTGTCAGACTACTTCCAAATATACAATGGGACGAGACAAGGATGCCCGCTTTCTCCCTTACTATTTGCGATGATATTGGAACCCTTTCTCTGTAAAATAAGAAAAAATTACGGAATTATGGGAACGCGTATAGGGCTGGACGAACATAAGGTATCGGCATATGCCGATGACTGTTGTTCTATTTATCCACACCACAGACTTCATTACCTGCTCTGATGGAAGAAGTATCTAGGTTTGGGGTTCTATCTAACTTTAAAATTAATTTGGAGAAGTCTATATTATTTCCTAGCCATGTACCTTTAAGTATGGAGAACTCTCTACAAGAAGCATATCGCTTCGTATGGAATAAAAAATCATTAGTCTATCTAGGGACGCATATAACGCCTGACCCAAAACTTCTATACGATCTGAATTATGGTGCTTTAATGGAAGGGGTAAGAGAGGATCTTCAGAAATGGAAGGGGCAATTCCTAACGTGGTTCGGAAGGGTGAATGCAATAAAAATGAACATACTACCCAAAATAATTTATGTCTTACATACAGTGCCAATTTCCCTCCCACATAGTTTTTTTAAGGGGATACGGAAGGCTTTTGTATCCTTTGTATGGAACGATAAACGCCCCAGATTAGCCTATGAAATTTTGTGTAGAGAAAAGTCAAAAGGTGGAGTGGGGTTACCAGATGTAATATCATATTATAGGGCAATGGCACTAGTACGTATACTAAATTGGAATCATGACCACTCAAATAAAATATGGGTAAAATTAGAGCAAACAATGGCAGGAAGGAACCTAGCAGGAGCACCTTGGATTCCGAAGTGAGGAAGAGGGCTCTCAAAGTGGATGTCACCCTTAACTGACAATACATTAAGGATATGGGATAAAATCAATCAATCAGGAGACTATTCTCCTGGGATATCCCCCTTGGCCCCCCTGGAGGGATTCCCGTGGTTACCTCCAGGAGAGGAAGTAGGATCAATGAAGGCCTGGGGAAGGGATGGGGACACCACATGCGGCAAATTTGCCCCATGTGGAACTCTGACTTCCTTATTAGAATTGAGGCGGAGCTTGGGAACAGTCCCAATGGTGGATTGGAGGTATCATCAATTAAGGTGTTTCTTTCAAAAGTGGAAAACTAGGATAAGGCCTCTTAATTCGCTTACTATATTTGAAACTAGATGTGTAAAGATAATAAGGGCCAAACACTTACTGTCCCAAATGTACAGATTAATCCTAGGGACACGGATAAAAACAACACCTTACTATATTAAAGACTGGGAAGGAGAGCTAAATCATAGGTTTACTACGCTACAAATTAAAAAACGTATTGATTCCGCACACTATACATCTGTAAGCTCACAGATTCAAGAGATGTCTTATAAATTTTTATCAAGGTGGTATATAACCCCAGTTAGATTGGCACAGATGTATAGGCTTGCGGACAATAGGTGTTGGAGGGGATGTGGACAGGAGGGCACCCTACTCCACCTGTGGTGGTCGTGCCCAAAGATCAGAGGATAGCCCCTTGGGTTGGAAGGCTATCTCGCGAGGAAATAGAACTGACACCTTTAAACTTCCTATTCCACGGGTCAGCGAGGTCCATGGGATCATATAAGGAGAGTATTACGCCTCATTTATTAAATGCGGCAAAATTATTAATACCTAGATTATGGAAACAGGATAAAAGGCCAACTATTCTTGAATGGAAGAGAGAAGTGGATTTAATTATGGAGGCAGAAAGATGGATTTCTAGGGTTAAAGATAGAAAGGAAAAGTTTAGAGAAATATGGTCAGAATGGGAAAAATGCTCGCTAGAGATTGAATAATTTAAGGAGCTGTAGGAAAACGTAAGTGGATAGCCTGTGGGGGGGGAGGGGGGTGGAGACTAACTTGTTTGTCCTTTTTCTTCTTCTTTTTTTCTTTTTTTAGCTCTCAATAAGAATTCCCGTGTGGCACTGGGGGGGCACAGAGGGTGGGATGGGGATATACTACATAATAAGGTGTGTTTTTTTTTTTTCCGGGGTTTGTGTGTGGAATAGGGAAGGGAGGAAGGGCGGGATATAAAAAGTGGGGGGGGGGGGTAAGTCATTAGTGGTTTTATGGCCTTTTAGAGGCCTCAGATTTCAAACACTTGGTAAAAGTGTTTTTAGGGGATGGGTTAACAAGGAATAATAAGGAATAATGAGCGATAAGTTATAGAGTGGCTTTTTAGAAGCCTCATATCTAAGGAGTCACATTTTTTTTTTTTTTTGGTGTTTGGAGGGGGGGGGGGGGGAGAGAGCCGCTGGGAATAAGTGAGGGTGGGGGGGGATAATTTTTCTCCCTTTTTTTTCCTTTTTTTTCTTTTTTTTCTCTCTTTCTTTATTTCCCCCGGGGGGGGGGGGGGGTACGGGATATAGATAAGGATGTTTATTGTATAATGGTGTGATATAATGTAACATATTGTTAAATGGAAATGTTGAAAACTTAATAAAAAATTTGATAATAATAAAAAAAAAAAAAAAGACAGTAGTGAACTACTGACAATGGAGTTGCCGTCTCCAATAAAAACATCTGCAGCTCGATCATTCTGTTCAAAGAACATCATAAAGGATGGTAGGAAAAATGTCCTAAAAAATATATCCTAGGCTAGGACAAAAGACAAAAAGTACCTATAATGTACAATATATATCTCGCAATCTGTCCATTCCTTTGAAAAAACTGCACCGTTCTTCATATTCCATTCTACCATACCCCTTTCATGTGTCCATAGATGTGGGTAATGAAGGGGGTTTTACCAGAGTGAAGTCCTAAGTGCTAGGTGGCATGGCCTGGAGTGTGATGGGATAGGCCGGTGGCAGTGAGAGCTCCGCTTGCACTTAACAGCTTAAGCCCCCGCGACCATTTTGTTGCTAAAGGACCAGGCCACTTTTTGCCATTCGGCACTGCGTAGTTTTAACTGACAATTGCACGGTCATGCGACGTGGCTCCCAAACAAAATTGACGTCCTTCTTTTTCCCACACAAATGGAGCTTTCTTTTGGTGGTATTTGATCACCTCTGCGGTTTTTATTTTTTTGCGCTATAAACAAAAGTAGAGCGACAATTTTGAAAAAAATGTTTTACTTTTTGCTATAATAAATATCCCCAAAAAATATTTAAAATTTTTTTTTTCCTCAGTTTAGGCCGATACGTATTCTTCTACATATTATTGGTAAAAAAAATGCAATAAGCGTTTGATTGGTTTGCGCAAAATATATAGTGTCTACAATATAGGGAACAGTTTTATGGCATTTTTATAAATATTTTATTTTTACTAGTAATGGCGGTGATCATCGCTTTTTATCATGACTGCGACATTATGGCGGACACATCAGACACTTTTGACACTATTTTGGGACCATTGTCATTTTTACAGTGATCAGTGCTATAAAAATGCACCGATTACTGTAAAAATGACACTGGCAGTGAAGGGGTTAACCTGTAGGGGCGCTGAAGGGGTTAAGTGTGCCCTAAGGGAGTGATTCTTACTGTGTGTGGGCGTGGCTTGGCGTGTGATGTCACTGATCATCGTTCCCTATGACAGGGAACAGACGATCAGTGACAGTCTGACTAGGAAGCATGGGGAGGGGTTTGTTTACACTTACCTCTCCCCGTTCTTCAGCTCTGTGACCCAAACGCGGGATACCAGTGGCGATCGGGTCCGCGGGCGTGGTCACAGAGTACCCGACCAGGTCTCGGGCGCGACCCACGGCTGTGCATATTAAAGGGGACATACCTGTATGCCAATATGCGCAGCCGTGCCATTCTGCCGACGTACATCGGTGTGCGGCGGTCGGCAAGCGGTTAAAGAGGTTGTAAACCTCCATGGGGAACGTTGTACCTATAGGTGGGGAAAAAAAACTGCGCCAACTTTTATATATACTCAGCAAGAAAGGCTGGCATAAATTTGACAGTGTAAACAAAGTCCAAAATAAGTATTGAATGGACGCCTTAAATGGTTAGGATCAATACGAACAACACCCAGGTGCACTTGACATCCGTGGAGACCACCACCACATGGAGAGCAGCTTACCAAATAACAGATAAAAACAGCAATGTATGGTAGTCCAATATCAAATGAACGTAGGATATTCCAAAGCCACAATGAGATGTCATCAGATCATGGAAGCTCAGATCCGTATCATGCAATCCATCCGTGGGTCATAAATTGAATTGAAAGAAACCGGACTATAGCGTGATAACGTTTAAAAACAGGTTTAATAAAAATAAAATCTTACTCCGTGAAATGCGATCATGTACAAAACAAATGCCGGCCGGCACGAAAGGAGCCCTTCCTCCTTGCGTTGAACGCGGTGACGTCACTGCGCGCCGTTCCAGACGCGTTTCGTCATAAGTTTGACGTTTTCAATGGGGATGGGCTCTGCAATGATTCACCGCTATATATACCCAAGCCTCGTTTTGGTCAACAAGGAACAGGAAATAGAAAAAACGCCATATTGAATATGGGAAAGGAACTAATCCAGCCCATAATGAAACTAAGAAAATAACCTATATATTAAATTTGAATTTAACCACTTAAGCCCCGGACCAATACGCTGCTAAATGCCCAGAGGCATTTTTACAATTCGGCACTGCGTCGCTTTAACCGACAATTGCGCGGTCGTGCGAATTGGCCCCCAAACAAAATTGGCGTCCTTTTTCCCCCACAAATAGGGCTTTCTTTTGGTGGTATTTGATCATCTCTGCGGTTTTTATTTTTTGCGCTATAAACAAAAATAGAGCGACAATTTTGAAAAAAATGCAATATTTTTTACTTTTTGCTATAATAAATATCCCCCAAAAACATATATAAAAAAATGTTTTTCCTCAGTTTAGGCCGATACATATTCTACCTATTTTTGGTAAAAAAAAACGCAATAAGCATTAATCGATTGGTTTGCACAAAATTTATAGCGTTTACAAAATAGGGGATAGTTTTATTGCATTTTTATTAATTTTTTTTTTTTTTACTACTAATGGCGGCGATCAGCGTTTTTTTTTTCATGACTGCAACATTATGGCGGACACTTTGGACAATTTTGACACATTTTTGGGATCATTGTCATTTTCACAGCAAAAAAGGCATTTAAATTGCATTGTTTATTGTAAAAATGACAGTTGCAGTTTGGGAGTTAACCACAGGGGGCGCTGTAGGAGTTAGGGTTCGCCTAGTGTGTGTTTACAACTGTAGGGGGGTGTGGCTGTAGGACTGACGTCATCGATCGAGTCTCCCTATAAAAGGGATCACTCGATCGATGCCGCCGCCATAGTGAAGCACGGGGAAGCCGTGTTTACACATGGCTCTCCACGTTCTTCAGCTCCGGGGAGCGATCGCGACGGAGCGGCTATAAACGAATAGCCGCGCCGTCGTCCCGGATCATTCCCCGCGGGAACCCGACCGCCGCATGTAGCGGGGGGGGGGTCCCGATCGGACCCCCGACCCACGTCTAGCAGAGCACGTACAGGTACGTTGATATGCCTGTCCGTGACATTCTGCCGACGTAAATGTACATGCGGCGGTCGGGAAGTGGTTAAAGAAGACCCAAAAATTTAAATTAAAAAAATTAGAAAATTAAAAAAGGCAGATTACTAATAGAAGGATCCACTCCATAATTATACGGCCAAAAATGTATATGAAATTAGAAGCACCAGTGACTTATAACAGATTGCCGTGCCAACAACCCAGAATCCCTATTTGGAAAAAAACTAAATATCTCCTTACAACTACAAATAAACACTGACATTGAAAAGTGTAAGATGTGTATGCTAAATGTGAAAACACAATAAAATATGAAAATCAAATCATGTGTAAACTCCACCACATCCATAGTGGTCATATGGCACTATATTGTCCTATTGCACTTAGTGTGAACATAAATAATGACCATAGGAGTGAGGAGCTTGCAGGCCATATAGACCATAGAATATTTCTATGTAATACGTGATGTAAATAAAAATGTATTTTACATAGTATAATAAGACCCTTTCCTAAAAAAGGGGAGAGCACAAAGTGATGCCCATTAATTAATTGGGTGCCCAAAAAAACGAAAAAATATTTTAGAAAAATTAGAAAGCCAATTATTTATTTTTAATATATTTAGAAAATGGTATTCTTATTGTAGTTTACATACAGAAAACCAGACAAATTGGGAGGGGGGGGGGGGGGAATCTCATCCTTGTGTGACAAAACCAGACTTTTACAATCATTATCAGAATCAGATAAATATGTACCCTCAAGCATTATTTATAAACGTATTGACGTCCATGTCAATGTTTAAGCCAAATGGTGTATAGGACTTCAACCGGTGGATCCAAGCCATTTCTAGCTTGGATATCTCTCTCACCAAAGCACTACCCCTCCAGTTAGGCCTAAACTTGTCAATGCCAAGAATAGAGTATTGGACGGGTCTCGATTATGTTTTAGAAGATAATGTTTAGACATTGAATGATTTTTGAACCCCGTGATGATATTGGTAATGTGCTCATTCAGGCGAACCTGAAGGGGTCGTTTAGTCCGGCCCACATACTGCAGGCCACAAGGGCACTGCAGCAGGTAGACTACTCCCGTAGTGACACAAGTAATAAAAGGTTTTATACAATGTTGCTTTTGTGTAACAGTGGACGTACACGTAGTAATTCTTCTGCTCCTACAAGAATTATAAGAGCAGACCCTACAGCGTCTGCATTGGTAGAAACCAGTGAGTTGGTCAAAAAAAACTTTAGTACTACACGGAGGGTTCAGAACATTAGGTGCTATATGATTGCGCAAAGATGACACGCCCTTAAAAATAACACTTGGCTTATCCGGTAATACGTTTTTTAATATGGGGTCACTCTTGGCAATGTGGCAATGTTTGCTAAATAGTTGTTTAACACCTCGATGTTGGATTGAATAGGACGTAACAAAAGGGACACCCACTGGAAACTGGTCAAGCTCTTGGGGGCCCTTCTCTGTCAATAGGTCCACCCTTACAGTGGACCCAACCGATTCCAGGGTCTCCTCAAGGAACTCCCTATTATACCCCTTATCCAAAAAACGGCCCCCTAGGACCTCAGCCTGTTCGAGAAACTCATGGGGTCAGAGCAGTTCCTACGAAGCCTAAGATATTGGCTCCTAGGAACTGCCTTAAGCCATGGGCTATGGTGACAACTGTTCATTGGAATGAATGAGTTCCGATCAGTAACCTTAAAAAAGGTAGAGGTATTTAATTGATTGCCTCTGATCCGAACATTGAGGTCCAAATAATGGATCTCTGATTGGCTAGCCTCAAACTTTAAATGTATACCCCTCTGGTTAAGGTTCAGTTTAGTCATAAACTCTTCCAAACCAGAATAGGAGCCATCCCATAGGAAGAGGATGTCATCAATATACCTTGCCCATAAGGCCAACTGCGGTATATCCTCAGAGTGGATGACATCCTCCTCCCATTTGGCCATGAAAAGATTGGCCAGACTCGGGGCATATTTGGCCCCCATAGCAACACCTGTCTCTTGCTTATAAAAGTTCCCATCGAACCAGAAATAGTTTGAGGTTGTTGCAAATCTAAGAAGAGACTAAAGGAAATCAATCTGACTCGCAGGGAGGCCCGAGTTACGTACCAAATAGAACTGGACAGCCTCAAGGCCGAGTGCGTGGGGAATGATGGTGTAGAGGGATTTGACATCAATGGTCACCATCCAAATACCTCTCTTTGGAGAAATATTTGACAACAAGTTGATAGTGTGTCTGGAATCCTTAACATATGATGGTATTTTCCTTACAAGCCGTTGCAAAAAGAAATCAACTTATTTGCCCACCCGGGACGTGACCGAGTCTATACCACTGACAATAGGACGTCCTGCGGGGCAGACCGGATCCCTATGCAATTTATCTATAGGTATCTGCTAAACTTGCAACGTTTAGAAGATATTTACTATATACGCTGTTTCCGACATCATCCGGCGGCATCCGCGCACATGCAGAGCACGCGAACCTGGAAGTAACTCCGGGAAACATGTTGGCCGTGTGAGCAGTGTGCTTGTGCCGATCCAGGGCATCGTTCTAAGATAAGTATTTCATAATTAGCTAGTATGCAATGCATACTAGCTCATTGTGAATTTGTATTGCAGTTTTTTTGGGGGGGGGACGGTTTGTTTACAACCTCTTTAATCCTGTATATATCATCCTGGTTTTAAATCTGTGGATTTTGCATACTTACCTGTCTCTGGTGGGCACCTAAACCCCTCTGGAATATGTCTCAGCCGAAGAAAGTCACAGAAACCAGCAACCAGCTTGCTAGATCCTGATGGCAAGACAAAGACCAACCTCAGACAAGGAGCAACCCGCGGCTGGCAGAACAAAAGTACTGGAGGCCATATCCTTATGCCAAAGTAGGCTTACAGCCAAAATAGATGAGGTACAGATTGATATCTCTCTCATCCGGCAAGATATGTCTAAGCTCCGTGACCGAGTAACTGAGACTGAGACTCGTATCAGCAGGACAGAGGCTATCCTACATCCCTTGCAACACACTACAGAAAACTTGCAACGCCAGATACAAGCAGCTCAATGCTAAGCAGGACGATATGGAGAATCGTCTCTGCAGATGGAATCTTAGATTCATTGGCCTTCTGGAGAAAGCAGAGGTATCCGATTTCTGCAAAATCTACTTACTGCCACATATGGTAGAGAGGCCTTCTCTGTGATGTTCGCTGTAGAAAAGGCACACCGTATTTCTGCACGGCCTCCTCCTCGTCCCCCTATACATTGTAAAGCGCTGCGTAAACCCTTGGCGCTATATAAATTGTGTCTAATAATAATAAAAATTGCTGGGGGAGGGGAAATGTTGTTGTTCCTCAACTCGTTCTTTTTATTACACTTGTACATGGCTCTACGCTGGTATACTCTGAATGTGAAGATTTGAATTTTATGCATTTACTCATGCCACTTTATATATGTAGACATACTCCGCCGATCCGACATCTTTTCTATCCTTATACATGGTGTTCCCACATTCCATGACCTCTATAAAGGGCTATGTGACAAAGCTAAAAGAACGGCTACTCTTACATTTCTCAAATCTCAACGAGCTGGTGTTATTGCATTGGAAGTTCTAAGTGCTGTGAAGATAAAGCAAATTTGCCATTTTTCTTTTCATTTTGGCACAGGGTTCCCTTTAATATCCACACCAGACCTGAAGGGCCTGGTATGGATTTTGGAGGGGGACCCCCACGCAATAAAAAAAAAAATTGGTAAGGGGTTCCCCTTAATATTCATACCATACCCAAAAGGCCTGGTAATGGACTGGGGGAGGGGGAACCCATTCCGTTTTTTTTTCAATGATTTTTATGTATATTCCCAGGATCTGACAATACATTACAGCTGTAAGCAGTTTTGAATATTTTTTTTTTCCTTTAGAAATGTCATTTTGCTGTGGTACTATTCTAAACATGGGAAAGATGCGCTACTTTACAGGCAGACTAAGGACACCCCTAGGCACGATAATTAAAGGAATATTTCATTTTTATTGTTTCAATTTAAGCATTATTAAAATCTCTGCTCCTGAAAAAACTGGAGTTTTTAAAACTTTTCTTTTGCATTAATACATGTCCCTTGGAGCAGGACCCGAGTCCCCAAACACTTTTTTATGGCAATAACTTGCATATAAGCGTTTAAAATGAGCACTTCTTGTTTTTCACATTAGTGTCCCATACACTTTAACGGCGTTTCGTGGGTTTCAAATTTGCTGCATAATGTTCTCTGTTTGGCGAACGGACGAGCACCCGATGTTCGAGTCGAACTTACGTTCGACATGAACATCGGACTCATCCCATATGGTAAATGTAAGCCTGAAGATGATGACCTGACTGTGGATCAGATTCATATAGAAACATTAGAAAGCAGGCTATTAGTAATTTATTTTTGATAATCTTCAATCTATGCTCACACCGGTCTTCTCATGTTATTTAAAGATTTCTGCTAGGCAAAATATCTGAAAATAATTAAGTCAGTAATTAGTTTTAATTGACTAATTAATAAGTAACTTTTTTTATACATTTATTTGTATTGGAGGCACTGTGGATCATTGATCGATTAAAAAAATTGATTGAGCTGACTAAATTAATCGTTCAGGCATTCCCTGACAGCAGCAACCCTAATACTCCAAAAATGGGAGCTCTTCCCACAAGCCTTGCGCTGCTGTGAACATGGTTTGACGGACTCCCTGCTCCAAAATTCTCATGTGGCACTCATATCAGTAAAGATACACAGAATGGTTTGGCTGCGGAACTGGTCTGCGGAGACAGATAGTAAGAAACAGAGGCGGCTCTAGGCTTTGTGAGGCCTTAGGCAAAACGTAGACATGAGGCCCCACTCTCGCCCATAATGGGGAAAAAAATTCAAGCAGAATTTTTTTTTTTTTGTATAAATCGCCTATATTAAGAGCCTTAAATACTATGAATTCATCATTTCTAAAATGTTTTCTTACCAATTATTCTCTAATCAAATATCATTAAACATAGGGTATGTATGTATGTATGTATGTATGTATATAATTTTTTTATTACACCCACACAAATATAGATACAATTTGTGCAGCTGCTACTAGCAATGTGTAACTATAACAAAAGTCAAAACCATATTTCTACATTTACATGAAGTTCAGGTTAATATAACCCAACACAGAGTTCCCCCTTACATCAGAGTCTGCAGGATTCTCCCTTAAAGCGCAAGGGGAAATTTGAGGGAATGCTGCAGACTGGTGTAAAGGGGAACTCTGATGTAAGGTGGACTCTGGTGACCAGAGATCACCTTATATCAGAGTGCACAGCATTCTCATTTACATCAGAGTTCCCCTTTACATCAGGGTCCACAGAGTGTGCAGGCATGATACAGGAGTGGACATGATACAGGAGATGTTCAGAGACTGTGCGGGCATGATACAGGAGATGGTCAGAGACTGTGCAGGCATGATACAGGCAGAGGCGTCCCTAGGGGGGGGGCAGAGGGGGCCCTGACCCCCCCAACATCATGCTGTGCCCCACCATGTGCCCCCCCCAAAAAAATGTATTTTTATTTTTTTTGCAATTTTTGTATTTTGCTCCCCGAGAGGGAGAGCGTCCCCAGTGAGCTCTGCTAGGGAATTCCTCCCCCTCCCTCTGCTCGCCGACACTGCATAATGCGAGCACTCACACAACCAGATATTCTAGCCTGGACCGTGTTTAAGTGTGTGCACTGCAGACTGCAGTACACTGTAATCACTGAACTACATTATCTCCATCCCTTCTCTCCCCCCATCTGTCTCCCTCCCCCTCTCCTGTTCTTTCAAAACATTCACAATTTACTTTCACTTTCAGTTAGGCAGATAATATACGGTGCAATTTTCTTTCCTGCATCCACAGATT
Source organism: Rana temporaria (assembly GCF_905171775.1). NCBI lineage: Eukaryota > Metazoa > Chordata > Amphibia > Anura > Ranidae > Rana > Rana temporaria. The sequence continues at coordinate 484,139,235 of NC_053491.1, read as the reverse complement.
GCAGGAAAGAAACTTGCATGATTTCCCCATCAACAGACTGTGATGACAGGGGAATATCCCTCCTGCCCAGCAATTATATTCTCCCGACAAACAGTGATTATCACCAGTGGCTATACAGCAACCACTAGTGATAATCATAAGAGAATCTGCTCATTAATGGTTTAAATCTCAGCCAGTTTCTGCTGAACCAGCTGAGATTTAAACTGTCTATGGCTGGTCTTAGCTCTTAGGCAGCCCATACATTGATTAGCACTGTGGAGTGTCGGCTTCCTGGCGGGATCGGGCATGTGGGATTTCAAACACACCCGAGCCCATCTCTATTGGTTGTAGACAGTTGAGCTCCCTGCAAGTTGCTTAGCAGCAGTGGAGCCTTCTCTGACATGCTGATCGGGATGCAATCCAGGTGATGCTCTTAGTCAAATCCTAGTCATAAATATCAGTGATTTTATTGATCAAAGCCCACATTTTACAGGCATAGAGCCCACATGGCTGCAGAACATACGTTTGATTATATTTATGTGGTTGTACTCTTGATGCTAATAAATACTGTGTTTATTAGATCTGACTGGGAGCATCACCTGGATCACATGCCGATCAGCATGTCAACAGAGAAGGTTATACAGCATTACTGCTGCTAGGTGACCAGCTGGGGGCTCAGCTCTCTATAACCAATAGTGCCAGCCTTCCCCTGCATGCACCCATAATGTCTCCAGCACTAGGTCCTAATAGTCTGCCGCCGCTGCCAAGGAGACAGATGCCAGACCAGCGCTGTAAACAGCAGGGACAGGACAGCTGGGGATCCCCACTGTGGCAGAACACCAGGGCCCGGTGGCAAGACAACCTTTGCAACCCTGAAAGTTCTCCCACTGCTTTGGACCCTTATATTTTCTTGGTGTGCTGGTGACATATATCTCTTGTTTTCTGCCACCCTGGGGGGCCCCAGTATAGTAGGAAGGGAGCTCACTGCAGAACATGTGAAAGGGCCCATAGTGGGATAGTAGTAAAGGGCCCCAGGATATATATATATATATATATAATTGCATTTTATAGTTGCCCCCCTACTTTTGTCCCTGTGCCCCCATGTGCCCCCCCTAAATATGAAAGCTGGAGACGCCACTGGATACAGGAGATGGTCAGAGACTGTGCAGGCATGATACAGGAGATGTTCAGAGACTGTGAGGTTATGATACAGGAGCGGACATGATACAGGAGATGGTCAGAGACTGTGCGGGCATGATACAGGAGATGGTCAGAGACTGTGCGGGCATGATACAGGAGATGGTCAGAGACTGTGCGGACATGATACAGGAGATGGTCAGAGACTGTGCGCACATGATACAGGAGCGGACATGATACAGGAGCGGACATGATACAGGAGATGTTCAGAGACTGTGCGGGCATGATACATGAGCGGACATGATATAGGAGATGGTCAGAGACTGTGCAGGCATGATACAGGAGCGGACATGATACAGGAGATGTTCAGAGACTGTGCGGGCATGATACAGGAGATGGTCAGAGACTGTGCAGGCATGATACAGGAGATGGTCAGAGACTGTGCGGGCATGATACAGGAGATGGTCAGAGACTGTGCGGGCATGATACAGGAGATGGTCAGAGACTGTGCGGGCATGATACAGGAGATGGTCAGAGACTGTGCGGACATGATACAGGAGATGGTCAGAGACTGTGCAGGCATGATACAGGAGATGGTCAGAGACTGTGCGGGCATGATACAGGAGATGGTCAGAGACTATGCGGGCATGATACAGGAGCGGACATGATACAGGAGATGGTTATAGACTGTGCGGACATGGACATGCAATGTGGTGCCAGGACAAGGTCATCCAGTGCCCAGGGCGAAGTTGACAAACTGCACCTCCTCCCCCGCTCCCCAGGTGGAGTAGGGGCTGGGGTGCAGTTTGTGGCGACATGTGCAGTTTAATAGAAGTACGTATTTTATTTTTCAATAAAGCTATGGGCCAACAGTGTTGTAGAAAAAAATTATCATGTCACGCTTAAAAATTGCGACCGCTCGTGGCATGGCGTCAAACTTTTACCCTTAAAAATCTCGATAGGCGACGTTTAAAAAATTCTATAGGTTGCATTTTTTGAGTTACAGAGGAGGTCTAGGGCTAGAATTATTGCTCTCGCTCTACCAATCGCGGCGATACCTCACTTGTGTGATTTGAACACCGATTTCATATGCAGGCGCTACTCGCGTATGCGTTCGCTTCTGCGCGCGAGCTCGTCGGGACGGGGCGCTTTAAAAACAAATGTTTTTTGTTTTCTTATTTTTTTTTTTTATTTTATTACTTTTTACACTGAAAAACAAAACAAAAAAACAATTTGATCACTTTTATTCCTATTATAAGGAATGTAAACATCCCTTGTAATAGAAAAAAACATGACAGGTCCTCTTAAATATGAGATCTGGGGTCAAAAAGAACTCACAACTCATATTTAGACTAAAATGCAAGAAAAAAAAATTGAAACTGTTATTTTTTCAAATGACAAAAAAAAAAAATGTTTCTTTAAGACGCTGGGCGGGACTGACGTTTTGACGTCACTTCCGCCCAGCAGAGCTATGGGGGCGGGTGAAGGACATTTTCCCCTCACTCGCACCCCCAGTCAGCTGCCGAACAGACCCGATCGCCACCGCTGCTACCGACGGCAACGGTAAGCGGCAGGAGGGGGGGCCCTCTCCCGCCACCGATAACGGCGATCTTGCGGCGAATCCGCCGCGAAGACCTCCGTTATCGTGTACAGGACCCTTAGCACTAAAGATGGATACCTCGGTTGTGGCAGCAGCTGCTGCCGTTACCGAGATATCCATCTTTAAAATTAGGACGTATATATACAGTGCAGGGTCTGGAAGTGGTTAATAGCTGTGCTGCAAAGTGTCCCTGGAAAAAAATTTCAAATGTTGGCAACTATGCCCATACTAAGCTTGAAGGTTCTCAACACTTTGGGTGTCCAAAAGTTCCAGTTGGAATTGGCTCGGTTTGTCATTGTATCATTGCAAAGAAAGTATTTTCTAGTTTACATTGACATCAAAATGCATACAGTAGTTGCATAACCCAACCTTTTCCTTGCATCAGCAGTTCCTGAGATTTGTGGTAAATGAGAAGCATTATACGTTTGTGACTCTTCCCTTTGGCTTGTCCATGGCCCCCAGAGTGTTCAGCAAGATTCATGAAGAATCAATCTGCCTCAACCCTGGTGACTAGGGTTGCCAACTCATCCCTTTAAAACAGAACACATATTAATTACACAGGTTCTGTGGCTGATTAAGGAGGTAATTAAACTCATTTGGTGCCTTATTTGCATTAAATTAGCCTCAGAACCTGTGTAATTCATATGTGTTCTGTTTTAAAGGGATGAGTTGGCAACCCTACTGGTGACCAACATGCGGAAGACAATACAGGCACTTCAAAGTTTCTCAACCCACAAGTTTGTGTTGGATTAAACCCACTGCTTGGAGTACCTGGACCTAGTCTTGGGCACACCTCAAGAATGACTGTTCCTATCTTGGGAGTCAGTGCTGATCCTTCAAAAATCTTCATATGGTCCACTTTTCAAAAGGGGAACTGGGCCTCATGAGATCAGATTAGATGATAAAGTTTGCCCAATTTCACTCCGGGCCTCTACAGCTTAACCGCTTTCTGACCGTCTCCTGTATATATATACGACGGCAGAATGGCTCTGCTGCGCGAATCGCTGTATATATACTGTGGCTCTTTTAAGAGCCATAGCACGTGCCCGCTGAATGGCGGGAAAACCAATGAGCATGGCCGGCGGGCGTGATGCCTGTCGGACACCCGCGATTGTGGGCAGTGAGAGCAGGAACGGGGATTTGTGTGTAAATACACAAATCTCTGTCCTGTCAGGGGAGGAGAAACAGATTGTCTGTTCCTACTAAGTAGGAAGAGCCATCGGTCTCCTCCCCCAGTCAGTCCAATCCCTTCACAGTTAGAACACACCTAGGGAACAAACATTTAACCCAAAAAGTTAAATATATTGTTTTTTTTTGTTTATAGCACATTTGTTTGGGCACAACATTGCACGGCCATGCAATTGTTATGTAAAATAATGCAGTGCCATATCGCAAAAAATGGCCTGGTCAGGAAGGGGGTAAAATCTTCTGGGGCTGAAGTGGTTAATGTACTGGCTGCGTGAGAAAAGCTCTCTGTTCATGGACATGCTCATGTACCTTTGTCCCAAGACCAGGATATTATCTCTGTGCTGTTTACTGAGTCAGGGAAATGTTTCCTTCCATTGAGCTGAATATCTCATGATGAATGCCGGTGTGATGGGCTGGGAAGGTGTCTTAGGGACAGAAACGGTTCAAGGGAAATGGTAGTCAGGGGAGTCCGAAACTCCATCAACATTCCTGAGGGCTGAGCTAGGGAATCTGGTTTACAGGGGGTTCGCTGCGTATCCCTCCCTGCCAGAGCCCACTAGCCCTGCTAGTATGGACTGCGGCCCGTAGACGACTGGTACGCCCCCACCATTATTCCCCCTTCTGTCCGCTGTGGGGTAATCCCTCTCTTACTCACTTCAGGACTATCCCGGACCCTCAGCTGTGGGCGGGCTACGAGGTCAAGACTTTGCGAGACGTTATACGCTCGCGTTCACTAATGACATTCCAGGAGCTAACTGTCAAGTATGGACTTCCGGGGCAAATGCTGTTTAGGTTTTATCAGCTGAGGCAGGCGGCTAGGGCACAGTTCCAGCAGACTATCACCCTTAAGGCTGACCCCATTGAGGAGCTGCTGGCTCAGGAATCTCTTAAGAAGACGCTGTCCACACTCTATATGGCCCTGCTGCAGGTAGACTCTCCCAAGATGAGTGCCCTCTGGGACAGGTGGCACGCTGATATCCCTAATCTTGATAGAGAGGATTGGGAGGAGTGCTTTGAGGATGGGGCTAGGATACTGATCTCGTCTAGGGATAGGCTGATCCATGCCAAGTTTATGCATCGTGTCTACTACACGCCTCAGAGGCTGCATCGAATATACCCCGACAGGTTCCCGGGCTGTCCTCGTTGTCGGTCCCCGGAGGGCACGTTTATACATATGTTCTGGGCCTTCCCACTACTAGTGCCATTCTGGTGGAAGGTGTTTGAATGTGTAAATCTCCGTCTCTCGTTGCCCATCCCGGTGTCGCCTGAGCTGGCCCTGCTAGGGATTCACGACGATGACCAGCGTCCTCGCTACACTGAGATACTCGTCTCCCTGCTTATGTTTTATGCTAAAAAAGAGATTCTTACGAAGTGGTCCTCTCCCCAGCCTCCCACGGTAGAGGCCTGGGACTCTTCTGTGAATGTGCTGTTACCGATGTATAAGCTAACTTATGTCAACAGGGGCTGTCCCCAAAAATTCGACAGAATCTGGCTCCCATGGACACAACAGTTCTAATGTATGTTTTATCTGTTAGATGTGCCTTTACGGCAGATGCGATGCCTGTATGTTGGGTGGGTGGATTGCTGTTACGGCCTATTACTGGACTATGGTCAACACTAAAACCCTGCTTGCCTTAGTGACAAAAGTATGTACTTTTCTGTCTGAGCTATGTACACATATTATTTGTATTTTGAGTTTGTTAAAAAAAAAAACATTCCTGAGGGCCATTTGCCTATCCCTTCTGCATTGGACCAAAAACTTCAAGGATGACTAACTAGGGTCACAGATGTGACCTACATAATCCATCAGGTCTGCAAAAGAAGCCACATTGCCGTTTCAGACAAGGATCTAATCATGGCTTGGGTTGAAAGTCATGTTCCAACCTTGTCTGCTGTTCACATTCCCAGGATATACAATTATCTGGCAGACTTCCTCAGTTGTCAGAGCCTAGATGCATGGGAATAGTCAGTTCGCCCCCGAGGTGTTCCGTGTCATCTGTCACCGCTGGAGAACACTGGAGGTAGATCTGTTGCCGTTCAAATTAAGCATAAAAGTGGACAGGTTTGTGGGCAGGACCAGGAATTCAAGGACCTTTGCAGTGGACACACTAGTGACCCCGTGTGATTGGTTCCAGGTAATAAACAGCATCCCTTTTCTATGGATTCTCCAATGCTTTGCAGATTAAGATAGAGGGCATTCCAGTGATCTTGGTAGCACCAAATTGGTCCAGAACAACTTGGTACTTTGAGATCCTCTGTGGACATTTCCAGACCAATCAGACCTGCTGTCTCAAGGACTGGTCTACCATCCTGCTTCACGTTCATTGGCTTTAATGGCCTGACTGTTAAACCCCAAGTTCTGAAAGATCGGGGTCTTTCTGACTCAATTATTCCTGTGCTGGATAAGGCTAGGAAATCAGCCTCTTGCAAGGTCTACCACTATGAAAGGTTTCAGATATGTATGAGGCACAGAAATGTCATCCTAGATGATAGTCCATGGGACATATTCTGTTCTTTCTACAGTCGGAACTGGAGCAGTAATTGTCGCATTTATCTTTGCTATAACGCCCCCCGGCGTATATATCGCGCACCCCCGAACTTGAAGGAAAATTCCTGGAAAAAAAATACTTACAGTTTGGATGCCCCTCGTCGGTGTCTTGCCTGTCGTCCATTGCGTCCTGCCCGTCGTCCATCGGCGGCCTTGTCCGGTCCAGCGTCCTTGTGCGGCCATCATGGTGTCCTCCCTGCTCGATCCCCGCACTGTGTTTGAACCACTGCGCAGACATATACCGAGCGCAGTACACTCGGGTATAGTCGGGCAGGCTCGGCTCCTCTCGCGTAAAGGACGTACAGGACGCACAGGACGTGACCGCGAGAGGAGCCGAGCCTGCCCGACTATATCCGAGTGTACTGCGCTCGGTATATGTCAGCGCAGTGGTTCAAACACAGGGCGGGAAGCGGGTATCGGCGTATATCGCGCACACATGATTTTGCCCTGATTTTCAGGGCAAAAAAGTGCGCTGTATACGCCGATAAATACGGTGGCCTTGAGCACTTCTTAAGGGTCAAGTCTTGGCATTTACCATTCTCTTTCAGAGACTGCTGGCTTAATATTTTCTGGTAACGTCCTTTCTCCAAGGGGTGGCTCACATTGCTCCCTTTCATTCACCTGTCTCATTGTGGGATCCCATTTTGGTCATGACAGCTCAACAGAAACATCCTTTTCTCTTATCGTCCATTGACGGACACAGCTCCTTAAATCTTGACAAGTGGGTTATGTTCCTGTTCATAGGAGAGGACTAGGCAGAACATGTTAGTTATCTTAAAACATGTAACTTTAACAGATTTGAACAGCCCCACCCAGGGGGCGGTCCCTCCGGTCATAACCCCCTTACCCTGCAGCATGCAGCTCAGTTTTTTTCTGCCTAGCAGAGGAGGTGAACTTGGCTCCCTTTGGGCCCAGAGTCCTGAAGACATTTTTAATTTGAATTTATTTTATTTTTGTGATTCTTCTATTAACTGCTGGCTGGGTGACAGGCTGGATATTATAGATCCTTGTAGTCCCCCCAGTCCAGCCATCGAGCGTGAGCAGACCTTAGCGACGTGCTGGGTCGGCCACGACATGCTCCATGGGTGGCCGGTGAGCATTTGCTCCAGGGTCCACATATGACTGGGCTGCTGTTGTCTCACTCACAGTGGATCGGGCCGACAGCTACTCCGTACCATCGGTTGTGGGTCTGTCGGGGACGTGCCAGCAAGTCCTCGCAAGTACGGTTCCTCCTGCCTCAGCAGGATGGAACAGCTGGGCATTCCCGGGACTAAGGGGTTCTCCTGTCCTCCCTTTTCCTGCTCTCTGTCACCCTCTCCCCTCCTGCCCTAGGGCCCGCTGCGACTGGAGTGTACCTGTGGGGGGGGGCGTTCCCATCCCGGAGGGGGACCGTGGGGTGCCGGGTCCGCTTTCTGTGAGGTGGGGTCTGTCTCCTGGGAAGTCTCTGCACGGCCTTCTCGTCCACATTGCGGGGCTCAGGCGCCATTTTTTTGCAGCGCCGATGTCATTTTTAGTGTGCCTGCTTTCTCTATTAAAATTTCCATTGGCGCCATTTTGTCGTGGCCACACTGTGGCGCAGGTTGGTATTGTGGGCGGCCATTTTCTTGTGGTCCGCACCCTTTTATCTGAGGCGTCTGGCGGCCATTTTGGAGTGGGTTTTGGCCTCTAGCACTGGCTTTCTAAAGGGTGCAGCTCTTTCACCTCAGTTTTTTTCCTCACACGCTGTAAATACAAGGAAGGCGGGCAGCAATGCTGAGTTGTCTCCTTCTGGGTGGTGAGTCCCCTGGGTAACCCCCCCTGGTCGGTGTAACAAGGAGGGTGGATTTCTTGAGTGTTTTTCACTTAGTCCCTGAGGGCTGTCAGTGGGTGAATATGGAGTCAGTATCTTGCCTTTCTTCCCCTAAATTGCCAGAGGCAGGAAACAGTGCACCTGCGGTTCCCATGAATACGCTGTCAGCAGTCCTGGAATCATTTGTTGCCATGGTGGAAGCGACGTGCTGGCATAAGGGGGGTAAAAAGCGCCCCCCTCCCCCGCCATCTTTTGGGGAATGCTCTGACTAGGATTTGGGCCTGGCTGCGGCTCAGGCCCACCGATTCTGGGGGACTCTCTCAAGCTGGAGGATGCAGCTGGGACTTCCACAGATGGGTCTGTCTGCTTTGGGTCACACAAATCTAACCTGCTCTGTGAAGGTTTTTCCTTATGTTAATTTTTTTAATAATTTCATAGATAAGGAATGAGAATGGCCGCAGAAGTCCTTTGTGGTCCCTCAGCGCATGGCGGTCCGTTATCATTTTGAGGAGAACCTTTTGAAACAATAATCTCTCGGCTAAATAAGGTAACCACTCTCCCGGTAGAGGGACCCCTGCCTTTAAGGACCCTACTGATAGGACGTCCAAAGCTGTGACCCGTTTCATGTTAACCTTATTTGGCTGCAACTTTGGTGTCTCAGACGCTTACTGAATGGGCAAAGATTTTGCGTCAGGCAATGGAGGAGCAATCACTCCCCCCTGAGTGTGTGAGGTTGGCCAATCAGTTGGTACAGGCCCTTGTGTATGTCTGTGATGCCACTCTGGATGCAGCTCCCTTGATCTCCAGAGCCTCTGTATCGGCGGGGGTATTACGCTGAAATGTTGGTCCGCTGACCAAGCAACCAAAAAAAGCTCTAGAAGATTTGCCCTTCAAAAGGTGGGAGACTTTTTGGTACCCCGCTGGATGACATTATTAAGGATGTCACTGGAGGTAAGAGCACACTTCTCACTCAGTCCTCTAAGGGGTAGGAGCCACGCCGTAAGCCGGGGCCCTCCTATTTCGCACAGAAGAGGTATTTTTGTCAGTCAGGGTCAGCCGGCAGATCCTCCCAGACTGACAAAGCTCCAGCTGGGGGACAGAAGCGTCCCTGGGTGTGCAAGCCAAACAATCCGGCTAACAAGCCTGCGACCGCATTAAGTTTTGCCCCGCCTGACTCAAGGGTGGGGGGATGGCTTTGCGGATTTGCAGCTCGGCGGACCTCCCTGCTCTCCAACCAGTGGGTCTGCGAGGTGGTCACTTCGGGGTACAAGATCGAGTTTCTTGTCCGCCAAACAGATTCTTTCCCTCAAATCTTTCCCTCCTTCAGGCTTGCCGGGCTGCTTTAATGGGAGCAGTACAAGACTTGCTCAGGTGCGGGGTAATTTTACCTGTGCCACTGGAGGAAAGGTTTCAAGGATTCTATTCAAATGATTGAGAGAAAAAGAAGAGGGAAATGGAAGGGGAATGGGAAAACACAAAACTGGGGGTGATCAGAGAGGAAAAAGAAAATAGGGGTAAAAAAAGGAGGTAAAGAAGAAGGGAAAGGAAAAAGGGGGGAACAGGGGAAGGAAAAGAAAGAAGATAGAGGGGAAACGAAAAATGAGGAAAAAATAAAGGACAAGATACACAAGGAAAGCACTCACATTGGCCACATCCGTTATGGTAAGAATATAGAAGGGTACCCAATCAAAAGAGTGGGCAAAATCGGACTTTGAGGCTCGTGGAAGTATAAAAATAATTTATTACACAAATTTACAAAATGTACACTAACAATGGTATAATGGAATGCAACTAATTACAATCACAATACAACCATCCGGAACAAAAATAAGTGAAAAGTGGATGAATCCTATTGAAGTCGCCTATGCGTTTCACCGTGGGGCTTCTTCAGGACGAAATGAACAGGATTATTGCTACTATGTAGCTATAGTTTTCACAATCTGGAAGTGATACATATCATATTAATACAACATAAAAAATGGTAATGGTGGTATTTACATGAAAAGAAAATAATAGAAAACTTTATCAATTGATAAAAATCAGAAGAAAAAACAGGAATTTTTTCCAATACATATGGGTTACATCATGCAGCTACATCACCTGATACACAGCGGTGGATATATCCATCCAGGATAACTCCAAAGATAGACGAAGTATCTACCGATGATAGGAGATAGTATATAAATCACGTTTAGAGATTGATCATCTGACAAAAAGGGGAAAATAGATATAAACCCATGTATATACAAATTGTATATATATGTAATTATAAGCATTGAAATATGTGCTTATACATATGTGTCTACATGCGTGTATACAGAATATCCATGGAGAAAAAGAGGAAACAAAAATAAATATAAAAATAAATATAAAAAAAAAGACTATAAAAAATTTGCAAAATCTTTCTAACCCTCAGGTAAATGATACAGCAGAGAATCAACCATGTAGATTTGAAACATACCAATGGTCCAGGCCAAATGTGTCTATGATGACATGAGCGAACAGACACTCCAATCCATAGACAAAGGAGGCGTATGAGGGGTAAAAGTACAGGTAGCCGAATCCCTGTTTAAATACATAGACCAGAGAAAAGAAAAAGAAAAAAATATATATAAGAGGGGAATGAATATATCCAGTATTTATGTCAGGCGGAAATGTATCTAAGTAATTGACAATGTATTTAAAACATTACACGCAATGTGTGCCAAACAAAGATACCTTAGAGGTCCACCAAAGGACTTAAAGCTGGGGCAAAGGACAGCTCATGGATGCAAACATAAGGTGTCCAACATTAGAGGGATACCATATCCTGTTTAACAGAGATCGTCTGGCAAAGCACTTCTGTAAAGATGAACAGAGCACAATTTTACATGAGGATAAAGACAGTATAGAGAGTAGGCTTAAGAGGCTTTGAGCAATAAATAAGTACTTACTATGTACATGCAGCGTCCGTGTATGCCCCAGGGTCACAGCCTGTGCTGAGTACACAGCTGATCTGTTTAGCTGGGTTTAAATACACTGAGAGCTGCGTGCTGGCGTGATGACATCATCAGCGGGCGCCGTGTAAATACACGGCGCTCCCTGAGAATAGAAAGGGCTTACATTAGACAGCCCGAATGGGAGGCACCAGGGAGGCGAAGCAAATCCCTGATTGGCCGAATAACGCCATGTGTATGGAATAGCAGAGACATAATCCGCCCAAATGGGAGGCACCAGGGAGACGCAACAGATCCCTGATTGGCCGAATATCGCCGTATGTACGGGGAGGCGGTGCATATGTAAATAGAATCACAGAGACAGAGCGAAGGCTGTGGGCGTGGAGGGAGGCGTAGGGGGGCGTAACATATATACTACACCAGCGATACAGATTGTACAGCAGGCTTTTTAGTACTAAGGGAAATTATGTATCCTAACAGTAGAGCGGACGGACGATTCTCTGCCTTTTGGCTAAGATCAAGTGTAGTATCTGTTCTTATCAGTTGCCAATAGGTGGTGCTAAGCTGACTGTCCCCGGTACCCTGTGGCAGGGGGAAAGGGATGGCAGTCGGCGGACGCTAAGCCTGTTGGCGTGGAGGTGGAAGCCTTCTGATCGGGACAGAGAGGCATGAGGTCGAAGCCAAGAGGCCGGGTCCCTGGCCGTTGGCCTGGATTTGGTGGTATCTGCCCCAGTCAGTTGTTCTGGAGGGAACCCTTGCTTCTCCTTTAACCGGGAAGGAGCGGGTAGTACTTCCAGAATGTGATTAGGTGGGAGAGATAGGGGTTGTGGGTAGAGCCTGCTTAGGTGGGTTCTCCCCGACCTCTTCTCCCACCTTCCTGGCTGGGAAGGGTGCTGCCGGTCCGGACCGGGGGCTAGGGACCGTTGAAAAGCCTGTGGAGATTGTGCCCCTGGAGTGGCAGTCCAGGGGTGCCATACATTGCACGAGTGTTTGAGGGGCACTCATCGTGTGGCACCTTCAGGTCACTGATCTCCACAACACACTTTTCACACCTGCCGCTTGGGCCGGGCCTTTTGGCTAGGACCAGTGGAATTTTTGTTTCCTGGCCGGAGGGCCGGCCAATGTATTTCACATTGGTCACTTTCCTCACTCTCCCATCTTCCTTTTCCCCACTTTCTTTTAATATTTTTCCCCGTGTTCTGTTTTGTTTGTCACTCTTTTTGTTTTGGTGCTTGCACTTTATGTGTGGCGAGTAGGGTGCTGGTCCTCGGGCCGGTCTCTGAAAGTCTTGGGAGTTGGTGGACTCGGCCTTCTGGTTAGGTTCACCGGCTCTCATGGGGTCTCCCTTCGGGGGAGCCTCACCGAGGAGGGTTCTGTTTCGGCAGTCCCTCCGAGGATGTTGGGTCCTTGTGGCTTCGGCTGCTTGGACCAAGATGGGTCCATATGGCTTCGGCTGTATGGACCACAGTAACTCTTTTCCCTGTCAGGAGCCTAACGCCCCGGGGGATCAGAGACGGGTCCTCTTTGGAGGACCACTGACGTATGCACCCGTCGCAGTTTTTTGTGATGTCACTCTTTATGTGTGTGCACATTTTTCCCTGCACCGGGTGGAGTTTTTGGGTTGTGTTTTGCACGCCACAGGCTTTTCAACAGAAAAAAAACAAAAAACAGTAGAGCGGACATACAGATCCACAGGCCCTAGCATTGCATAGATAGTCAAAATCGGGTCATAAAATACACAACCAATATACCCGCATGGCAGAGTACAAATAGGTGTTAAGGTCATAAGACCATCAGAGCGACATAACACCGCTATACTGAAAAGAAATACTTTATGGTCTGGTAACAGGGTTGGGGCCAGGAAAAGCAAAGTATCCCATGTATAGATCAATCTTAAAGAGTACCACAACAACCCCACAGCAACCTCTCAGAAAAGCAGATCTTGTTTGAGCAGCCAAGCTGCGACTGGGAGAGGGTAATAATAGGTATGGTCATACACACGCCAATCTGAGCACACAGCTCAGTACTACAGAGTTATTACTAATAGAACAGCAGGGCTGTGGCAGAAGGAGAATAAAGACCTCTTTAAAAGGCGAAACCCAAACGTATAAAAAAAAAAGGAAGTGACACCGCAGCAACACTTTCCAGATCATTTGAGCAACAGCACTGTAACAGGGCAAGAGTAACGCCCCCCTACATAGAAAAACAAAAAAACAGGAAAGACAAAAGAACATCTCCATGGATTAATGAATGTCAAATTGATTATATATTGTTTAGTAAGCTTATACATCCCGGATGCAAAACTCCACCACCGTGCATTGGGGGCCACATAGATCACATAAATGTACCACATACATGCCAATGTTATATACAATATGAAAAGGATACTTAAACATCTAAATTTAAAACATACTTCCTAATTGGTATTTGATGAAAATAATACTGGTATACTTTTGTCTATAGGCAGGGATGTTGACTCCAAGAAAAAGGGGAGATATACCTATAACATTAATGGAGTTCCCTACCTAATATAGCATTTACATTTTTGGATGTTTCCCAGAATTCCAAATGAGCCATATACATAGGCACGGAGATTTGTGACATTGTAATGGCATTTCTCCTAAAACTGTGGGGTGAATTGTCGATGGGTGGGACCCGGCTAGCAATGTGGGCATCCCAGCTATATGGGTCAGATCTTTAGAAATGGTTTGAAGCTAATGGCTTTGTTTAGACCTGGGAAATAGTTGGCTCGGAGCCGATAGATCCATTTAGCTTCACACTGTAGGACCTTCTGACCTTCTGGAGTTACCCCCCCTTGGATCCTCAAACACACTTTCCAAGGCTGAAAACTTAAAAAGGGAAGGCTCGTATTTATGTCTGAAAGCCACGTGGTGGCCCATTGTAGTATTTAACAGACCACTGGTAGTGTAGTACACATGGTCCTTGATTCTCTTCCAGAAACAACGTATAGTCTTACCAACATAAAAACTGCCGCATTGGCAGAAGATGATATAGATGACTCCTTTCGTTTGGCAAGTAATGTGCTGTCGTATCTTGTGGATTTGGCCATTTGGTAATTGAATTGAGGAGCCTTCCAAAATCATGTTGCAAAAATTGCAGCTACCACATTTGAATAGGCCTGGATTGTCTGTTGGCGTCTGGCCAGCTTTGCAGTATCTGCTTCTGACCAAGCGATCACGAATAGACGTAGCACGTCTGTATGTGATTTCAGGGCTCTGACCTATATATTTGGACAGAGTCTGGTCGACTGTTAAGAGATGCCAGTGTTTGTCCATAATGGCTCTTATCTGTTTATGTTGGTCTGAATAGGTGGTAATGAACCTAGTGGTGTCCGATTTAGGTTTTTTAGTGACCTTGGAGAGTATCTCCATCCTCTTTTTACCATTGACTCTATTAAATGCCTTTTTAAGGCAGGTTCTACTATAGCCCCTATTTGACAGTCTGGTATAGAGTAGATCTGCTTCCGCCTTAAATTTACTAAAGTCAGAGCAGTTGCGCCGTAAACGCAGATACTGTCCGTATGGTATGCTCCAAACCAAAGGGGAAGGGTGGGCGCTTGCAGCGTGCAGGATCGTATTTCCTGCTGTAGGTTTTCGGAATAAGGAGGTATTGATCATGCCCCCTTCATTCACGTATACCAAGATGTCAAGAAACGCAATTTCCGATTGGCTCGAGCACATTGTAAATTTTGGATTGTAATCATTGCGACTCAGTAGCTGCATAAAGGCCTGCAAATTTGTAGGACTTCCTGTCCAAAGTAACAAGACGTCGTCTATATACCTGAACCAACCCAACACAAATGCAAGCAAGCCAGTAGGTTCATCAACAGAAAATAAATCTCGCTCCCACCCCCCCAGGTACAGGTTCGCGTATGATGGTGCACAGGATGTGCCCATTGCGACTCCCTGTACCTGGAGGAAGTGGGATCCGTCAAAAGAAAAAACATTTTTGGTCAAAATGTGAGATAACAGCTTGAGTACAAATGTGTTCAGGGCCGGCGCAACCACCAGGCGGACCAAGCGGCCGCTTGGGGCGGGCAGGTCCGCAGTCTGGGATGGGGCGGAAAAATTACTTTTTTTTTTTTTAATACTTTATGATCCGGAGTTGCCGCCGCCCTCCGGCGCCCCGCTCCGGTGTGCTAATGCGCCGCAGCGCCTGTCAGCTGCTGACTGGATGTGGCCCGGGCCGGGCGCAGCCAGTCCCGACTCCCATCCTTACGTTACTGCCTGGTGAGGTGATGGATGACGCCGGTTCCTGGCCTGTACGGCACGGCACTTCAGTGACGACGTCCTCCTCCGCGCAGGAGGACGTCTGACGTCACTGAAGGGGCGGCCCTCCGCTGCTGGCGCCACAGAGGCTGCAGCAGTAGTACAGAAGAGTGACACAGTACCCAGTCCCGCGCCGGAAGATTGGAGAAAATCGCACAGGAGGTGAGGGTGGGGAAGAAGAATGGATGGATGATGGAAGAAGGAGCAAGGGGGGTTAATGGAGACTGGGTCGGGTGGATAATTAATAAAGCAGGAGGGCATAATGGAACTGTAAGAAGGAGTGGGGCCCCCACTCCTTCTTACAGTTCCATTATGCCCTCCTGCTTTATTAATTATCCACCCGACCCAGTCTCCATTAACCCCCCTTGCTCCTTCTTCCATCATCCATCATCCATCCCCCCTGGGCCCTGCTCTGCTTCTGCCATTCCTCCCCCCCACAGTGGGGGGGAGGAATGGCGGAAGCAGAGCAGGGCCCAGGGGGGATGGATGATGGAAGAAGGAGCAGGGGGGGTTAATGGAGACTGGGTTGAGACTGGCTGCACCCCCCTCTGCTGTCCACCTGGCTGCACCCCCCTCTGCTGTCCACCTGGCTGCACCCCCCTCTGCTGTCCACCTGGCTGCACCCCCCTCTGCTGTCCACCTGGCTGCACCCCCCTCTGCTGTCCACCTGGCTGCACCCCCCTCTTCTGTCCACCTGGCTGCACCCCCCTCTTCTGTCCACCTGGCTGCACCCCCCTCTGCTGTCCACCTGGCTGCACCCCCCTCTGCTGTCCACCTGGCTGCACCCCCCTCTGCTGTCCACCTGGCTGCACCCCCCTCTGCTGTCCACCTGGCTGCACCCCCCTCTTCTGTCCACCTGGCTGCACCCCCCTCTTCTGTCCACCTGGCTGCACCCCCCTCTTCTGTCCACCTGGCTGCACCCCCCTCTTCTGTCCACCTGACTCCATCCCTTCACCTGGCTGCACTTCCCCTCTCCTGTCCACCTGGCTGCACCCCCCTCTCCTGTCCACCTGGCTGCACCCCCCTCTGCTGTCCACCTGGCTGCACCCCCCTCTCCTGTCCACCTGGCTGCACCCCCCTCTTCTGTCCACCTGGCTGCACCCCCCTCTTCTGTCCACCTGGCTGCACCCCCCTCTTCTGTCCACCTGGCTGCACCCCCCTCTCCTGTCCACCTGACTCCATCCCTTCACCTGGCTGCACTTCCCCTCTCCTGTCCACCTGGCTGCACCCCCCTCTCCTGTCCACCTGGCTGCACCCCCCTCTTCTGTCCACATGGCTGCACCCCCCTCTTCTGTCCACCTGGCTGCACCCCCCTCTTCTGTCCACCTGGCTGCACCCCCCTCTTCTGTCCACCTGGCTGCACCCCCCTCTTCTGTCCACCTGACTCCATCCCTTCACCTGGCTGCACTTCCCCTCTCCTGTCCACTTGGCTGCACCCCCCTCTCCTGTCCACCTGGCTGCACCCCCCTCTTCTGTCCACCTGGCTGCACCCCCCTCTCCTGTCCACCTGACTCCATCCCTTCACCTGGCTGCACTTCCCCTCTCCTGTCCACCTGGCTGCACCCCCCTCTGCTGTCCACCTGGCTGCTCTCCCCTCTCCTGTCCACCTGGCTGCTCTCCCCTCTCCTGTCCACCTGGCTGCTCTCCCCTCTCCTGTCCACCTGGCTGCTCTCCCCTCTCCTGTCCACCTGGCTATATCCTACCTCCACCTGGCTGCACCCCCCTCCTGTCCACCTAGCGGCACCCCCTCTCCCTCCACCTGGCTGCACCCTCCTGTCCACCTGCAATCCTTCTCCTGTCCACCTAGCTATATCCTCCCTCCACCTGGCTGCACCCCCTCTCTTGTCCGCCTGGCCATATCCTCCTTTCACCTGGTTGCACCCCTCCACCTGGCTGTACCTCCCCTCTCCTCTCCACCTGGCTGTACCTCCCCTCTCCTCTCCACCTGGCTGTACCTCACCTCTCCTCTCCACCTGGCTGCACCTCCCCTCTCCACCTGGCTGCATCCTCCTCCTGTCCACCTGGCTCCATCCCTCCACCTACCTGCACCCCCCACCTGTCCACCTGGCTTTATCCCTCCACCTACCTGCACACCCCTCCTGTCCACCTGGCTCTATCCCTCCATGTGGCTGCACCCCACCTCCTGTCCACCTGGCTGCACCCCCCTCTTCTGTCCACCTGGCTCCATCCCTCCACCTGCCTGCACCCCCTCCTGTCCACCTGGCTCCATCCCTCCACCTGCCTGCACCCCCTCCTGTCCACCTGGCTCCATCCCTCCACCTGCCTGCACCCCCCTCCTGTCCACCTGGCTCCATCCCTCCACCTGCCTGCACCCCCTCCTGTCCACCTGGCTCCATCCCTCCACCTGCCTGCACCCCCTCCTGTCCACCTGGCTCCATCCCTCCACCTGCCTGCACCCCCTCCTGTCCACCTGGCTCCATTCCTTCACCTGCCTGCACCCCCCTTTCTGTCCACCTGGCTCCATCCCTCCACCTGCCTGCACCCCCTCCTGTCCACCTGGCTCCATCCCTCCACCTGCCTGCACCCCCCTCCTGTCCACCTGGCTTTATCCCTTCACCTGGCTGAACCCCCCCCCTCTCCACCTGGACCAGTTCTGGTGCTAAAATTATTGAGTTTGTTTAGATTTTTTTTTCCGGGGGGGGCGCAAGTAGCTGGTCTCGCCTAGGGCGCAAAATAGTCTAGCACCGGCCCTGAATGTGTTGAGTTGGTTCAGTTTCGGGCCCTTTGGGCCAAAAAGCCAGCTATCACATCCAATCCACGGGCATGTGGTATTGAAGAATAAAGTGCCCCAACATCGATAGATACCAACATACATCCAGGAGGTACACAGAGACCATCCAGGGCCCTAAGAAGATCGGGGGTATCCTGGATGTATGACGGTAAGGCAGTCACATGTGGTCTGAGATACTCGTCAATGAACTTACTCGCCCTCTCTGTCTTGGAGCCCACTCCCGATACTATTGGGCGTCCGGGGGGATGTGCCAAAATTTTGTGTGTCTTAGGGAGTGCGTAAAACGTGAACATTCTAGGACAGGGAACCTGAATCCCCTCAAATATGGCCTTGGTGATCAAACCCTCGGAGAGGGCAAGCTGTATGATGTTGTTGAATTGTTGGTTATACTTAGCAACCACATCATGGGAAACAGGCTTATACCATGTGCGGTTTTTAAGGATGTCCCAGCACATGTTTCTGTAATCCAGATCGTTCATAACGACCACATTGCCGCCCTTGTCCGAGGGCTTGATCACCAAGTTGGGGCTCCGGCTGAGGTTCTCGAGGGCCTTTTTGTGTGTGGCACTGAGGTTTTGGTTACTTGATTTAAAGAGGGGGAGCCTTTCGATTTCCTTGACGGTCTGTATCAAGAATGCCCATATATTAGAGTTAGTATGAAGCGAAGGAAAAACCAAAGATTTCTTCTTTACTGCTCTTTCCAGGGTATCGATGTCCTGCTGGTACTGCGACATCTGTACCCTCTGGCCTCTAGACTCATAACTTTCAGATGCATTTTCCTGGCTGTCAGTGCCCTCAGTCTCATTCAAAAGTAGGATCAGTGTCTTGAGGGCACAAAAATCTGCCACCGTGAAGTTTTTCCAAACTTCTTGGTCTATAATGTCCCTTTGTTTGTCCATCCTTTCTTTGTCATACATGAACTTGAAGGTCAGCTTTCTAGCAAACAAATAGAGGTCTTTAATGACCTCAAATTTATTTGATATATTGTTGGGGCAGAAATTTAAGCCAAAACCGAGAAGTTCAATCTCGGCCTGACTAAGTGCTTGAGTGGATAAATTAATAACTTCTAACTTGGGGCTACTACTGGATTGTTGCAGGTCGCATGTAGAGTTCGGTTGTGATCCAGCAAGAGGGACGGTGGAAGCATCTGTCAATGGTCTATTGATCTTTTGTGTCTCGTCAGATGGTGATGTTTGAGTTCGCAAGATGGGCGTAAAAAATTGGTCAATACGTAATTTCCTACTTTCCCTGTTTGGGATTTCGGTACCCACTTGGGGTCTACATAGGGTTTGTGCCGTGTCAACAATGTTCTGTCGAAAAACAGGGTCGGTCCGGGAAGTAGAGGAAGAAGGAGGACAGGAAGAAAAGGTTTCAGCTGAGACACCCAGTGTAAGATTGGGAAACATGGGCGTAGGTCGGGGGCAGAGGGTGTACCCTCAGTCATGGAACCACTCGAATGATTGACCGTGGGTGGTCATTCATTCTCATCAGTTACCCGTTTTTTGTGTGTGCCCGTCTGGGACCCACCACCTTGTTGCTGTCGTTTTCTTGAACCACGTCCTCTTTGCTGTCCTCGATCGCCCGCTCTGGAACCCTGTGAATTATATGAATTGGCAGAGGAATCAGAGTCGTTATTTTTCTCTTTGTTGATACCCTTCCTATTCGGGAAAGAAGAACCCTGATTTTTACGTCGTCTTTGGTTATTCGTATTTGGCCAATTAAAGGCATATTTCCCTGCAAAGGCCAATTTATCTCGTGACATTTTGTCCTCTTTTTAAACAAGTAGTTCACGTGTAAAGTTCTCAATATGTTCTCTCAACCATACATCATATGCTTTAAATTCTGGTTTATTTAGCACATCAGTATTTTCATCGTATATCCTTTTAATATCACAGTCAACAAGTCTGAGTTCCTGCATGTAATACTCGATCATTAGTTCCATCATTTTTTTCGAGCAGGATAGGAGATTTTGTTCCCATCGTGCTTTAAACTCCTGGTCAATTGCCCACATATTGGGGAACACTTGTACCCGTAAACCCTTAGGGTTTATGTCCTCAGTTAGGTATTGCTCAAAATACTTGATGTGCCAATATAAACTTGACTTTCTCTCGAAGGTCTGGATAAGTTTCTGATATACAATTTCAAGATCCACTGTGAACACATTGGTAGATGCACAGGTCTTCTTGATCCCTAGCATAAATCCCTCCCAATCATTGCCAACAAAGTCCGCCATTGCCAACTCACAGCAGTGAGTAAGAAAAATTAATTGGTGTATAGGGAAAACAAAAACTAAATATTGCAAACAAAACAAAAAACAGAGACACAGCTCTGTAGTGTATACCAAGGGTGTGAGCCAATACTATAGGCTCATAACACCCAAGAGTGCTAAAAAACAGACTGGTGTTTGCCACCTGATAATGATTGAGAGAAAAAGGGGAGGGAAATGGAAGGGGAATGGGAAAACACAAAACTGGGGGTGATCAGAGAGGAAAAAGAAAATAGGGGTAAACAAAGGAGGTAAAGAAGAAGGGAAAGGAAAATGGGGGGAACAGGGGAAGGAAAAGAAAGAAGATAGAGGGGAAACGAAAAATGAGGAAAAAATAAAGGACAAGATACACAAGGAAAGCACTCACATTGGCCACATCCGTTATGGTAAGAATATAGAAGGGTACCCAATCAAAAGAGTGGGCAAAATCTGACTTTGAGGCTCGTGGAAGTATAAAAATAATTTATTACACAAATTTACAAAATGTACACTAACAATGGTATAATGGAATGCAACTAATTACAATCACAATACAACCATCCGGAACAAAAATAAGTGAAAAGTGGATGAATCCTATTGAAGTCGCCTATGCGTTTCACCGTGGGGCTTCTTCAGGACGAAATGAACAGGATCATTGCTACTATGTAGCTATAGTTTTCACAATCTGGAAGTGATACATATCATATTAATACAACATAAAAAATGGTAATGGTGGTATTTACATGAAAAGAAAATAATAGAAAACTTTATCAATTGATTAAAATCAGAAGAAAAAACAGGAATCCAATACATATGGGTTACATCATGCGGCTACATCACCTGATACACAGTGGTGGATATATCCATCCAGGATAACTCAAAAGATAGACAAAGTCTGTTTTTCTTCTGATTTTAATCAATTGATAAAGTTTTCTATTATTTTCTTTTCATGTAAATACCACCATTACCATTTTTTATGTTGTATGAATATGATATGTATCACTTCCAGATTGTGAAAACTATAGCTACATAGTAGCAATAATCCTGTTCATTTCGTCCTGAAGAAGCCCCACGGTGAAACGCGTAGGCGACTTCAATAGGATTCATCCACTTTTCACTTATTTTTGTTCCGGATGGTTGTATTGTGATTGTAATTAGTTGCAATCCATTATACCATTGTTAGTGTACATTCTGTAAATTTGTGTAATAAATTATTTTTATACCTCCACGAGCCTCAAAGTCAGATTTTGCCCACTCTTTTGATTGGGTACCCTTCTATATTCTTACCATAACGGATGTGGCCAATGTGAGTGCTTCCCTTGTGTATCTTGTCCTTTATTTTTTCCTCATTTTTCGTTTCCCCTCTATCTTCTTTCTTTTCCTTCCCCTGTTCCCCCCTTTTTCCTTTCCCTTCTTCTTTACCTCCTTTTTTTACCCCTATTTTCTTTTTCCTCTCTGATCACCCCCAGTTTTGTGTTTTCCCATTCTCCTTCCATTTCCCTCCCCTTTTTCTCTCAATCATTATCAGGTGGCAAACACCAGTCTGTTTTTTCGCACTCTTGGGTGTTATGAGACTATAGTATTGGCTCACACCCTTGGTATACACTACAGAGCTGTGTCTCTGTTTTTTGTTTTGTTTGCAATATTTAGTTTTTGTTTTCCCTATACTCCAATTAATTTGTTTTCCCTATACTCCAATTAATTTTTCTTACTCACTGCTGTGAGTTGGCAATGGCGGACTTTGTTGGCAATGATTGGGAGGGATTTATGCTAGGGATCAAGAAGACCTGTGCATCTACCAATGTGTTCACAGTGGATCTTGAAATTGTATATCAGAAACTTATCCAGACCTTCGAGAGAAAGTCAAGTTTATATTGGCACATCAAGTATTTTGAGCAATACCTAACTGAGGACATAAACCCTAAGGGTTTACGGGTACAAGTGTTCCCCAATATGTGGGCAATTGACCAGGAGTTTAAAGCACGATGGGAACAAAATCTCCTATCCTGCTCGAAAAAAATGATGGAACTAATGATCGAGTATTACATGCAGGAACTCAGACTTGTTGACTGTGAGATTAAAAGGATATACGATGAAAATACTGATGTGCTAAATAAACCAGAATTTAAAGCATATGATGTACGGTTGAGAGAACATATTGAGAACTTCACACGTGAACTACTGGTTAAAAAAGAGGACAAAATGTCACGAGATAAATTGGCCTTTGCAGGGAAATATGCCTTTAATTGGCCAAATACGAATAACCAAAGAGGACGTAAAAATCAGGGTTCTTCTTTCCCGAATAGGAAGGGTATCAACAAAGAGAAAAATAACGACTCTGATTCCTCTGCCAATTCATATAATTCACAGGGTTCCAGAGCGGGCGATCGAGGACAGCAAAGAGGACGTGGTTCGAGAAAACGACAGCAACAAGGTGGTGGGTACCAGATGGGCACACACAAAAAACGGGTAACTGATGAGAATGAACGACCACCCACGGTCAATCATTCGAGTGGTACCATGACTGAGGGTACACCCTCTGCCCCCCGACCTACGCCCATGTTTCCCAATCTTACACCGGGTGTCTCACCTGAAACCTCTTCTTCCTGTCCTCCTTCTTCCTCTACTTCTCGGACCGACCCTGTTTTTCGACAGAACATTGTTGACACGGCACAAACCCTATGTAGACCCCAAGTGGGTACCGAAATCCCAAACAGGGAAAGTAGGAAATAACGTATTGACCAATTTTTTACGCCCATCTTGCGAACTCAAACATCACCATCTGACGAGACACAAAAGATCAATAGACCATTGACAGATGCTTCCACCGTCCCTCTTGCTGGATTACAACCGAACTCTACATGCGACCTGCAACAATCCAGTAGTAGCCCCAAGTTAGAAGTTATTAATTTATCCACTCAAGCACTTAGTCAGACCGAGATTGAACTTCTCGGTTTTGGCTTAAATTTCTGCCCCAACAATATATCAAATAAATTTGAGGTCATTAAAGACCTCTATTTGTTTGCTAGAAAGCTGACCTTCAAGTTCATGTATGACAAAGAAAGGATGGACAAACAAAGGGACATTATAGACCAAGAAGTTTGGAAAAACTTCACGGTGGCAGATTTTCGTGCCCTCAAGACACTGATCCTACTTTTGAATGAGAGTGAGGGCACTGACAGCCAGGAAAATGCATCTGAAAGTTATGAGTCTAGAGGCCAGAGGGTACAGATGTCGCAGTACCAGCAGGACATCGATACCCTGGAAAGAGCAGTAAAGAAGAAATCTTTGGTTTTTCCTTCGCTTCATACTAACTCTAATATATGGGCATTCTTGATACAGACCGTCAAGGAAATCGAAAGGCTCCCCCTCTTTAAATCAAGTAACCAAAACCTCAGTGCCACACACAAAAAGGCCCTCGAGAACCTCAGCCGGAGCCCCAACTTGGTGATCAAGCCCTCGGACAAGGGCGGCAATGTGGTCGTTATGAACGATCTGGATTACAGAAACATGTGCTGGGACATCCTTAAAAACCGCACATGGTATAAGCCTGTTTCCCATGATGTGGTTGCTAAGTATAACCAACAATTCAACAACATCATACAGCTTGCCCTCTCCGAGGGCTTGATCACCAAGGCCATATTTGAGGGGATTCAGGTTCCCTGTCCTAGAATGCCCACGTTTTACGCACTCCCTAAGACGCACAAAAATTTGGCACATCCCCCCGGACGCCCAATAGTATCGGGAGTGGGCTCCAAGACAGAGAGGGCGAGTAAGTTCATTGACGAGTATCTCAGACCACATGTGACTGCCTTACCGTCATACATCCAGGATACCCCCGATCTTCTTAGGGCCCTGGATGGTCTCTGTGTACCTCCTGGATGTATGTTGGTATCTATCGATGTTGAGGCACTTTATTCTTCAATACCACATGCCCGTGGATTGGATGTGATAGCTGGCTTTTTGGCCCAAAGGGGCCCGAAACTGAACCAACTGAACACATTTGTACTCAAGCTGTTATCTCACATTTTGACCAAAAATGTTTTTTCTTTTGACGGGTCCCACTTCCTCCAGGTACAGGGAGTCGCAATGGGCACATCCTGTGCGCCATCATACGCGAACCTGTACCTGGGGGGGTGGGAGCGAGATTTATTTTCTGTTGATGAACCTACTGGCTTGCTTGCATTTGTGTTGGGTTGGTTCACGTATATAGACGACGTCTTGTTACTTTGGACAGGAAGTCCTACAAATTTGCAGGCCTTTATGCAGCTACTGAGTCGCAATGATTACAATCTAAAATTTACAATGTGCTCGAGCCAATCGGAAATTGCGTTTCTTGACATCTTGGTATACGTGAATGAAGGGGGCATGATCAATACCTCCTTATTCCGTAAACCTACAGCAGGAAATACGATCCTGCACGCTGCAAGCGCCCACCCTTCCCCTTTGGTTTGGAGCATACCATACGGACAGTATCTGCGTTTACGGCGCAACTGCTCTGACTTTAGTAAATTTAAGGCGGCAGCAGATCTACTCTATACCAGACTGTCAAATAGGGGCTATAGTAGAACCTGCCTTAAAAAGGCATTTAATAGAGTCAATGGTAAAAAGAGGATGGAGATGCTCTCCAAGGTCACTAAAAAACCTAAAGCGGTCACCACTAGGTTCATTACCACCTATTCAGACCAACATAAACAGATAAGAGCCATTATGGACAAACACTGGCATCTCCTAACAGTCGACCAGACTCTGTCCAAATATATAGGTCAGAGCCCTGAAATCACATACAGACGTGCTACGTCTATTCGTGATCGCTTGGTCAGAAGCAGATACTGCAAAGCTGGCCAGACGCCAACAGACAATCCAGGCCTATTCAAATGTGGTAGCTGCAATTTTTGCAACATGATTTTGGAAGGCATTGGTGTAAAATGAAGGATGGATGGCCGCACTCCAAACCAAACAGGTTGTCTTTATTTAAACGAACAGCAAAAACATACCAGATCACAGCAACAGAAACAGGAGGATAACCGACGTTTCGCACTGACTTAGTGCTTATTCATGGCTAACATGCATTAAGACTGTTTAGTATATATAGAGATCAAAAGCTGACATGTGACCTGATTGAATGATTGGCTGGAGGTGGCCCGCAATCACTGGACACACCAGAAGCCAATATCAGGTCACAGACTGCTGGTGCATACCAAAAGGGAAAAAAGGAAAACATTTTTTTTAAAAGAAAAACAAAATATAAATAAACCAAAATCCAAGGTGCCAAAGTACAAACATAATCCACATAAATATATATCTGGACTAGGTATGTTTAAGTGAATAAACAAACATAGTGCAATTAAATACCATCAAACACTTATACAAAACAATATATATCAATATAGGTATAACAAAGAATTAGATTCATTGTGAGTGTGAAATAAGAGTAAATATAAATGTATGGATGGTGAGGTGCCGTCTCTAAAGTTGCCACATTGGCGACAAGCGCCAGGAGGTGTGTGTATATATCGGGAGTCAGTCTGCATGAGTGTATGAGCTCAAGAATCAATGGCTGCAATGGTAAATCCATATAGCAGACTCTCGTCCCGATAATAGGTCAAAATTAAAGGAGGTGTATTGTAGATCATCCTATTATCTATCAAAAACCAGAGAGAAGAAAACCGAATAATATGTGAGAATGTGGAAATGCGGAGTACTACACTCTGTAAGACGTAGTAAAGATGCAGTGCACATTTATTATTTATATAAGTAAAAAAGATCTTTTAAAAGGTGAAATGCTCAATGAAGAAGTGTAAAGCGGTCGAAGACCGTGATGTGAAGTTCTAAAGAAACACAAGTGGAGGACATGTGAAAGGAAACAATTGTGACATATGCCAAAGTGTAAAAATGGATATCCGGGAACTAAATAGTTCCCTAAAAAATATATATGTGACCTACAGATGTCTCATAGTACAAAACCCTATGGGGATGAGATTCCATATTGCAAAAAAAAAAAAAAATGCATGGAGACATTGAATACTGAGGTTGTCTGTGTCTGCATATTAGTTAATGCACAAGTCCTGTCGTATGTAATTGATAAAAAAAAAGGGGGGAGGGGGGAAGGGGGAAGGGGAGGGGGGGGGGGGAGAAGGAGACAAATGTCATGGAAACACAAACCCGGGCTAGACACTGAAAAAATCATAATCTGCCACAATAGGCATCATGACTTGAGGACATTGCCCATATGGGTATGCAAATGTTGAAAATGCATTATTACCGTGAACTAAATCTGGAAGCAATGTCGCATAGCATGAATACAGGCTTAAGATACAAAATATATGTGAATATATAGTTATAGAACCAGATGCTCTGGCTATAATGTAAAGAGTGGCTAGAGATACATGGGTGATAACCAATATATCTCGCCGACCTAATATTCATGTAGGTAAAGGAAAAAAGAAAAGAGAAAAATATATATGCCTATAGAATGAAAAGTATAGCCGGGTTTGTGAACCTGGGTAAACCATGACATGAGCTCCCGCGAGATATGTCTTGGGTAAAATTGATTGAATATGTGCATGCGTATGTGTGCAGATGTATCAAGTAATAAAATTTAGCTGCACATGCATATATACAAAAAGATCTATATAAAAAAAAAAAAATGCATGGAACAGGGTCCACAGAGCGCGCGTAGTCGTTTAAGACTATTATCGCATTGGCAATGGATGTGTGTTAATTGGTTAAGGGGTGTATATATATATGAGACGGACATCTCTAATGCTGTATATAACACATCAATTGCTACCGTTTCCATTGACAACTAGTTAGTCTTATCAATTCTTAAATTGCAAGTGTATGCACAAAGATAAAAAAGAGATAATAGCCAACCAAACGTGAACATATGAAAGCGCGCTGGATGTGGACACTGTAAAGCAGGGCCCCTTAAAAAATAATACCGTAATACTCTATAAAAATGGCCAATTTATGTAATAACATAAGGCACTATGGGCCATATTCTGAGTAAAGTTACGATGGAGTAACTCAGGATACTCCATCGTAACTCCCTTTTTTGACCCGTGTATCTATGCTCCTGATTCTCAGAATCAGTTTTGCATAGATACACTTAAGATCCGCCATCTGTAAGTCACTTACACTGGCGGATCTTAAATGCAATGACGCCGGCCGCCGCTAGATGGCATTTAAGTGAAGGAGTCATTTGCGTATGCAAATGATCCTTCTACGCCGATTCACGAACGAGTTCGCGTCGCGTAACCGTCGCTAACGTCGTTTGCGTAAGCGGAAACTTACCCCTGCTATATGAGGGGTAAGTTTCCGCAAGTCTCGCGTAGGCCATGTTACGGATGGCGTCGGGTCCCCGTCGTGTTTTTTCGTCGGATACGTCGTTTACGTAAGTCGTTCTTGAATACGACTTTACGTCAATGACGCACACGTCGGCGTCATTGACGTTTTCCGCCGAGAACTGGAGCATGCGCACTGGGCTTTTTGCAGCCCGGCGCATGCCCAGTTCTTTTGTATCGGGGGCGCGCTTCATTTGAATAGAAGCCGCCCCCTTGGAGATCCGCCAGGCTACGCCGGGACACTTACACTCCGCTGTCCCAACTTATGGAGCAAGTGGTTGGGGAATACAACACCTGCTCCAGTAAGTTGGGACAGCGGAGTGTAAGTGCCCTAAGCGAAGCTGGCGGAGATTTACTCAGAATATGGCCCTATATATTTATGTCAGGGGCGTATTGAAAACAAACGTGATAAAAACAGAGAAATTGGTTAAAATAAAAAGGAGTAAACAGACGAAATTGGGGATGTTTAGAAAAATACTTGGTATGAGTGCACTATGTGGCTTGCGAGTGTGTATGGTCAGAGAAAAGCATTGAATAGCTCGAAGATGGTTTTTGGAGCACTTAATGTAGGCATTGTGGATGAAAATTATTCATAATGCATAGTCACTGTCAAAACGATATAGGGTGTAATGAGTATAGTACCCTAATCATAATAATAGGAAACGTCCCATTGAAAATGTAACCCCTCAGGCATTCTAGTGCCTAAAAGAAAAATCCAAAAAATTTCTCGTCGGCAAAGCAAGCGGAATTTATCTCCCCCCCTCACTGGGCGGGTGATTTTCTCCATGCCTTGTATATGCAGGCTAGAGACATCTTTATGATGAACCAGGTTCCAGTGTTTTGCTACATTTGGATTATTATCTTGGCTGATATCATAAAGATATTCTCTAAGGCCGAGTACTCACGATCAAACATGTCCGATGAAACCGGTCCGCGGACTGTTTTCATCGGACATGTCTGCCCGGGGACTGCCCGGGGACTTCTGTTCGATGGCCGTACACACCATCGAACAGAGGTCCGCGCGTAAACAATACGCGGGGCGTGTCCGCGGTGTCGCCGCGTCGATGACGCGGTGTCGCCGCGACAATGATGCGGCGACAAGGGCGGCCTGCCTTTAAAAGGCTTCCACGCATGCGTCGAAGTCATTCGACGCATGCGAGGGATGGCGGGCGGCAGGACATGTACGTACGGTAAGTCTGTACAGACGACCGTACATGTCCGGGCGGACAGGTTTCCAGCGGACTGTTTTAAAGCAAGTCCAGGAAACAGTTGTCCGCTGGAAACCTGTCCGATCCGCCCGAAAATGGTCCGCTCGGGCCTACACACGGCCAAACATGTCCGCGGACCAGTTTCAGCAGACATGTTTGGTCGTGAGTACGGGGCCTAAGCCTGTCTTTCAACCGTCTGATCGTGCGGCCCACATATTGAACATGACATAATTCACAGCTAATGACATAAACTACATGTGCAGTGTTGCAGTTAATGAACTGCTTAATATCATGGTTCTTGTTCATTGAGTGGGAATGCACTGATGGTCCGGTTGTAATGTGTTTGCAATACCTACAACCCCCCACTCCACATCTAAAAGTGCCTTTAAATGTAAGCCAATTGTCTCCACTCGGCCTGCTGAGAAACAAACTTGGGGACAAAATGCTGCCTAGGGACGGGGCCCTCCTACTGACCGTCTTAACCCCTTGTGTCAGAATCGACTGATAAGTGGTGTCATTAAACAAGACCGGAAGGTATTTGTTAATGATATTTTTAATGCCATTAAATTCTGGACTGTAAGGTGTGGAAAAGATGGGGATGGCATCATTGAAGGATGATACTTTGTTGTGCCGTTTGTTGTCAAACAAAGATGATCTAGGAATGGAGTTGACTCTAGAAAGTGCCCTATTGATGGTCTTGGCAGGGTATCCTCTATCTTTAAATCTGGACACCATATCAGAAGATTCCCGAGTAAAATCATCCGTATTGCTACGGAAGGCTCCTCAATTCAATTACCAAATGGCCAAATCCACAAGATACGACAGCACATTACTTGCCAAACGAAAGGAGTCATCTATATCATCTTCTGCCAATGCGGCAGTTTTTATGTTGGTAAGACTATACGTTGTTTCTGGAAGAGAATCAAGGACCATGTGTACTACACTACCAGTGGTCTGTTAAATACTACAATGGGCCACCACGTGGCTTTCAGACATAAATACGAGCCTTCCCTTTTTAAGTTTTCAGCCTTGGAAAGTGTGTTTGAGGATCCAAGGGGGGGTAACTTTGATCAGAAGGTCCTACAGTGTGAAGCTAAATGGATCTATCGGCTCCGAGCCAACTATTTCCCAGGTCTAAACGAAGCCATTAGCTTCAAACCATTTCTAAAGATCTGACCCATATAGCTGGGATGCCCACATTGCTAGCCGGGTCCCACCCATCGACAATTCACCCCACAGTTTTAGGAGAAATGCCATTACAATGTCACAAATCTCCGTGCCTATGTATATGGCTCATTTGGAATTCTGGGAAACATCCAAAAATGTAAATGCTATATTAGGTAGGGAACTCCATTAATGTTATAGGTATATCTCCCCTTTTTCTTGGAGTCAACATCCCTGCCTATAGACAAAAGTATACCAGTATTATTTTCATCAAATACCAATTAGGAAGTATGTTTTAAATTTAGATGTTTAAGTATCCTTTTCATATTGTATATAACATTGGCATGTATGTGGTACATTTATGTGATCTATGTGGCCCCCAATGCACGGTGGTGGAGTTTTGCATCCGGGATGTATAAGCTTACTAAACAATATATAATCAATTTGACATTCATTAATCCATGGAGATGTTCTTTTGTCTTTCCTGTTTTTTTTGTTTTTCTATGTAGGGGGGCGTTACTCTTGCCCTGTTACAGTGCTGTTGCTCAAATGATCTGGAAAGTGTTGCTGCGGTGTCACTTCCTGTATTTTTATACGTTTGGGTTTCGCCTTTTAAAGAGGTCTTTATTCTCCTTCTGCCACAGCCCTGCTGTTCTATTAGTAATAACTCTGTAGTACTGAGCTGTGTGCTCAGATTGGCGTGTGTATGACCATACCTATTATTACCCTCTCCCAGTCGCAGCTCGGCTGCTCAAACAAGATCTGCTTTTCTGTGAGGTTGCTGTGGGGTTGTTGTGGTACTCTTTAAGATTGATCTATACATGGGATACTTTGCTTTTCCTGGCCCCAACCCTGTTATCAGACCATTTATTTTCAGTATAGCGGTGTTATGTCGCTCTGATGGTCTTATGACCTTAACACCTATTTGTACTCTGCCATGCGGGTATATTGGTTGTGTATTTTATGACCCGATTTTGACTATCTATGCAATGCTAGGGCCTGTGGATCTGTATGTCCGCTCTACTGTGAGGATACCGTGTTTCCCCGAAAATAAGACCGGGTCTTATATTAATTATGCCAACAAAAGACACAGTAGGGCTTATTTTCGGGGTAGGTCTTACCATGTAATGTGCGGTCTTCTCTCCCCCTCTCCCTCCCTGCCTGTCAGGAATCCCCAGTGTAATAATTCTCAATGTGTGCGATTCTGTAATAGAATTGTGCCAAATACATTTGTTATAGCGCCACCCTGCACTTCTGTTTCCCGCCGGAGCTCTCTTCCCCACAATTATATTACAGAAACACACACATTGTACATTATATAATACTGTAATAGAGTGGATTATAGGATTTTACAAGCATTTTTGTAACTAGGGCTTATTTTCGGGGTAGGGCTTATATTGCAGCCCTCCTGGAAAATAACGCTAGGTCTTATTTTCAGGGTAGGTCTTATTTTTGGGGAAACAGGGTACATAATTTCCCTTAGTACTAATAAGCCTGCTGTACAATCTGTATCGCTGGTGTAGTATATATGTTACGCCCCCCTACGCCTCCCTCCACGCCCACAGCCTTCGCTCTGTCTCTGTGATTCTATTTACATATGCACCGCCTCCCCGTACATACGGCAATATTCGGCCAATCAGGGATCTGTTGCTTCTCCCTGGTGCCTCCCATTTGGGCGGATTATGTCTCTGCTATTCCATACACATGGCGTTATTCGGCCAATCAGGGATTTGCTTCGCCTCCCTGGTGCCTCCCATTCGGGCTGTCTAATGTAAGCCCTTTCTATTCTCAGGGAGCGCCGTGTATTTACACGGCGCCCGCTGATGATGTCATCACGCCAGCACGCAGCTCTCAGTGTATTTAAACCCAGCTAAACAGATCAGCTGTGTACTCAGCACAGGCTGTGACCCTGGGGCATACACGGACGCTGCATGTACATAGTAAGTACTTATTTATTGCTCAAAGCCTCTTAAGCCTACTCTCTATACTGTCTTTATCCTCATGTAAAATTGTGCTCTGTTCATCTTTACAGAAGTGCTTTGCCAGACGATCTCTGTTAAACAGGATATGGTATCCCTCTAATGTTGGACACCTTATGTTTGCATCCATGAGCTGTCCTTTGCCCCAGCTTTAAGTCCCTTGGTGGACCTCTAAGGTATCTTTGTTTGCCACACATTGCGTGTAATGTTTTAAATACATTGTCAATTACTTAGATACATTTCCGCCTGACATAAATACTGGATATATTCATTCCCCTCTTATATATATTTTTTTCTCCCCTTTTCATTTTTTTTCTTTTTCTTTTCTATGGTCTATGTATTTAAACAGGGATTCGGCTACCCGTACTTTTACCCCTCATACGCCTCCTTTGTCTATGGATTGGAGTGTCTGTTCGCTCATGTCATCATAGACACATTCGGCCTGGACCATTGGTATGTTTCAAATCTACATGGTTGATTCTCTGCTGTATTATTTACCTGAGGGTTAGAAAGATTTTGCACATTTTTTATAGTCTTTTTTTTTTATATTTATTTTTATATTTATTTTTGTTTCCTCTTTTTCTCCATGGATATTCTGTATACACGCATGTAGACACATATGTATAAGCACATATTTCAATGCTTATAATTACATATATATGCAATTTGTATATACATGGGTTTATATCTATTTTCCCCTTTTTGTCAGATGATCAATCTCTAAACGTGATTTATATACTATCTCCTATCATCGGTAGATACTTCGTCTATCTTTGGAGTTATCCTGGATGGATATATCCACCGCTGTGTATCAGGTGATGTAGCCGCATGATGTAACCCATATGTATTGGAAAAAATTCCTGTTTTTTCTTCAGATTTTTATCAATTGATAAAGTTTTCTATTATTTTCTTTTCATGTAAATACCACCATTACCATTTTTTATGTTGTATTAATATGATATGTATCACTTCCAGATTGTGAAAACTATAGCTACATAGTAGCAATAATCCTGTTCATTTCGTCCTGAAGAAGCCCCACGGTGAAACGCGTAGGCAACTTCAATAGGATTCATCCACTTTTCACTTATTTTTGTTCCGGATGGTTGTATTGTGATTGTAATTAGTTGCATTCCATTATACCATTGTTAGTGTACATTTTGTAAATTTGTGTAATAAATTATTTTTATACTTCCACAAGCCTCAAAGTCCAATTTTGCCCACTCTTTTGATTGGGTACCCTTCTAGATTCTATTCAAATCTGTTTGTAGTCCCAAAGAAGGACAGTGTTCATCCAATCCTGGACCTCAAGGCCCTCAATGCCTTTGTGAGGGTGCAAAAGTTCAGGATGGAATCCATTCATTCGGTGGTTGCTGCGCTTCATCGGGGGGACTGTCTGGCGTCCCTGGACATCAAGGACGCATACTTGCATGTCCCCATTTGCACCGGGCATCAGAGGTTTTTGCGCTTTGCGATCGGTGAAGACCACTATCAGGTTCTCCCCCTAGTGAGTAGATTGCATTTGGGTGGCAAAAATATGAATGCATTATTTTACAGTTTTGTGTAGATACGTGTCCTGTGCGGTGAGACAAAGCCTGTGTGGCAAAACCTTCAAAACAGGGAGATAGGTGCTGAGGGCAGCACAAGGCGGCACCTAGTTGACTGATAGGGAACCTGCATGTGTAGTAAGTGGCCAAGTTGGCAAGGATTTATTTTCATGTTTCTTTTTGTTTTGCTGTTATTTGTCCATTGTATATAGTGTAAATAAACCGTACCTTTTTGTTTTTTCAGCTGCTGTTTGCTGTGCCTAGTTTTCTTCCAGGGGGTCACACACATACCCACTGCCGTGCTAACCCCCTTACAGTTTGTCAGGGAATAAATAGGAACCGGCCTTGCCAGTTTCGCCACTTTCCTGCGCGCATGTGCGGCAGAGTGGCGCTTCGGCACATACGGGTGAGCGAACCACCGTAACGGCGCACGTGCATGCGCACTGGTGCGTGCATAGCGTGAGTTCCCTTCCCGACCTATAAAAGGCTGTTCACCTCCATTTTTAGTTGCTGGTTTATCTCTCAGCTTCCTGTGTTCCTTGCCTCTGTATCCTCTTGCCTTGTGATTACCCATTGTGATTCGGATTGACATTGACCTGCTCTGATCTTCTCCTGCACCTGTCCCCCAGTTTGCTTAAAGGGCTTTGCTATCTGCCTTCTGTGTTTGATCTCCGGCTTGCTTAAAAGACTTTGCTACCTGCCTCCTGTGTTTGACCCCTGGCTTGCCTAAGGGCTCCTCTATCTGTCAACCCCGTTGGGTTAGAATCTTAGCCGGGCCTGAAACACTGACCGGTGTCAAGCCTACATCTGCACAGTTACCAGCTCTCCAGTGATCTTCAAGCAAGACTTGTCCAGCCTGCTGGTGACTCGTGCCTCTTCGTGCCCTCCACCGTGTGTACCACCTTCAGGGGTGGAGTGTGCTTAGTCGCAGGAGGGAACCGCTCTTGGCATCTCGGCCTCCGTGAGTACCTCTCTGATTGAGTGAATGAGTGAGAAACTTATATAGTGCAGCACATGCGAACTGAATCACCTCAGGGCGCTTAGTATCCATTCCCTACTGTATTTTTGCCTTCAGAATAGATGGGTTTTGAGTTTATTCCTGAAGGCCTGGTGATTCACTTCCAATCGGACCTAGACCAGTCTAGGTCCTTGGACTGCCTTGGACTGCAAATCTACGTTCTCCTTTGGACTTGTATCTGGCCTTGGGTATCTGGAGTAGTTTTTGGTTAGTGGAACGGAGAACGCGATGGGTGTTGTGGCATTTTAATTTTTCACATAGATACAGTAACAAAACCCTTGAGGGTCCAGCTCCTAATCCAAGCAGCACTCAAAAGGTGGAAAGCGGCACTTCAAGGAGGCAGAGCCAATGGAAATAGAGAGGACCGGTGGGCGGGCCTGCGTTGGCCGCTCCCACTCTGCTCAGTGCTTCCTTAAGTCCTGGTGGCTGCGGCTGGACAAGTCAAGAAGACATGATCTCATATAATGGAGCCTGGAGGCACCGAGGTGCGGAGGCCGAGCATTGAGAGCCATAGCCCTCTTTAAAATGAAATGGACCCTGGGCAAACATTTTCAAAATAAGTTTACTGCGGCAGATCAGGCAGCAATTGTGATTGGTTGCCAGAGGTCACAGTGCATCATTACGGCTCACTGACTGGTTGCTAGAGGTTACAGCACATAATTTCCACTTGCTAATTGGTTGCTAGAGGGTACTTCACATCATCACTGCTCACTGATTGGCTGCTAGAGGTTACTGCACATCATTACTGCTCACTGATTGGTTGCCAGAGGTTACAGCACATGTTACGGCTCACTGATTAGCTGCTAGAGGTTACTGCACATCATTACTGCTCACTGATTAGCTGCTAGAGGTTACTGCACATCATTACTGCTCACTGATTGGCTGCTAGAGGTTACTGCACATCATTACTGCTCACTGATTGGCTGCTAGAGGTTATTGCACATTATTACTGCTCACTGATTGCTAGCTATAGATTACTGCTTATCATTACGGCTCACTGATTGGTTGCTAGAGATTACAGCAGTGTGACAAAATACCAGCCCTCCTGGGACACAGTTGAAAAACAAATTCTGTTAAGCATGCCGCAGAGAGTAGTGGGTATGACCAAATTGGGGATAAGAATGGGCCAAGTTCCCGTTCACATTGGAGCAACTTTTGCGATTTGACCTGTCACATCGCATGACAAGTCGCACCCTATTTCCGGCAATGGCCATGTTCAAATGCCGCACTGATTCGAAAAAGTTGTTCCTGCACTACCTTTGGTAATTTCAGGTGCGACTTGCATAGACATCTGTACATGAAGCCGCACAGATGTCTTCCAAGTCACACCTGAAGTCGCGCTCACATGCGGATTTGAAAATATACGATTTCAGATGAAGTTGCACGATTTCAAAGCCGCATTCAATGTGAAAGGGGGCTCAAAAGAGGATGATTAAACAGAACCACCCCCTGACCACCTACCTCTAAATAAACATAGCAGCTGCATCGGTGACTACACATTGCCGTGATATCGATGCTTAGCTTCACCGTGCCGCAACCCCGACATGTCACAGGCGGCACTGTTACATTTTCCCATTGATGTCACAGTCGCCGCAGCCACAAGCCAAATGCACAGATAATCAGAGACTGCGGATGGACTACAGGTAATGACCAGAGACTGCAGATGCGACTATAGGAAATGACTAGAGACTGCGGATACGACTACAGGAAATGATCAGAGACTGCGGATGCGACTACAGGAAATGACTAGAGACTGAGGATGCAACTACAGATAATGGCCAGAGACTACGGATGCGACTACAGGAAATGACCAGAGACTGTGGCTGCGACTACAGGAAATGACCAGAGACTGCGGATGCGACTACAGGAAATGACCAGACATTGCGGATGCAACTACAGGAAATGACCGGAGACTGCGGATGCGACTACAGGAAATGACCAGAGATTGCGGATGAGACTACAGGAAATGATCTGAGATTGCGGATGGACTACAGGAAATGACCTGAGACTGCAGATGCGACCGCAGGAAATGACCAGAGACTGTGGATGAGACTACATGAAATTACCTGAGACTGCGGATGCGACTACAGGAAATGACCAGAGACTGCGGATGCCACTACAGGAAATAACCTGAGACTACAAATGCGACTACAGAAAATGACCAGAGACTGTGGATGCGACATACTACAGGAGATGATCAAGTAGCCATTTTTAATACTCTTTCTAACTTTCAGCAATGCACAGCTATACAGGGGGGTAAACAACACTGTCAGGGAGGGTTTAGCATAACAGTGAGTCTACTGTCTACAGGCAGGGTATATAGGCAGAAAGACCTACCTGGCAAGCCGGGCTCACTTCCCGCTCTGAGGCCCCGTACACACGAGCGAGTTTCTCGGCAGAATTCAGCCAGAAACTTGGTCGGAGCTGGATTCTGCCGAGAAACTCGGTCGTGTGTACACTTTTCAGCGAGGAAGCCGACGAGGAACTCGTCGGGCCAAATAGAGAACATGTTCTCTATTTCCTCGTTGTTAAATGAGGAAAGTCGGCCCGCCGAGATCCTCGGCGGCTTCAACACTGAACTTGACGAGGAACTCGATGTGTTTGGCACGTCGAGTTCCTCGGACGTGTGTACGGGGCCTCAGAGGTCCCTGCTGACAGAGCTACCTTTGGCTCAAGTCGAGCCCAACAGCCTGGGTCGGCGCGCCCCAGTGGTAGGGCGGTGTAACAGCAGACCAGGCTCAGGCAGCACACAACAACAGTGTGTGTGAGTCAGTGGAACTGAGAATCTTCGGAACGGCAGCACACCAACACAGAGAGTAAAGTAGAAAGACTTTATTGAAGCATAAATATTAAAAGCACTGGTTGAATACAGGCAGGGGAAATGCAGGTAGGTTGACGCGTTTCACACTATGGAAGTGCTTTGGCAAAACCACAGAAGTTGCAAAAGCTACAATCACATTTATAACACATAAATCACATGACAGCACATGTGCATCTCATTCAAATCAAACTCAGCTGTTGCAACTACAAACCAAATAAAATCTCACACAAAAGCACACATATCGTTACTACTTCGTCTGCACTGATGCTCTGGGAGGTTTCAACACCCAAAATGCCCCCCCCCCTTATCTACGTCCCTGAGTGGGTTTCAGGTGATTTGTTAGGATACTTTATCACCTCAGGCAACCATCTGGACTGTTTTTATATTGTATGTGTGTGTTGTGGTGTTCAATTTTTGGAAGGTTTCACACATTTTTCACATGTTTCATACAGTTTTACATTTATTTTTCAATAAAAAAATGTTTTTCATACTACACTGCTTGGATATAATTTGCCTGCTTTATACAGTCTGTACCTCACAGCTGTCTTTCTTTCATTATCCAGTAAGGAACCTTTCCTTGTTCATAAAGACATGGTGGTCTTTAGTCCCTGGGACTCCTTCCTCCCTAAGGCCCCTCTCACATTGCCACGACTTGAAAGTTGCGAGATTTTGCCGCAATTTCAGGGAATGCCTCTGTAAACGTCGAGTGTTCAGCCCCATCCAGCTGTAGTGTATGTCAGCCTTTCATACTTTTCACAGGCTCCAGGCCTAGATGCTGCACTTGGGGCTCCTGGGAACATTAATATCCCAGAATTGGTCACACATGGACTAAATGCCTAGCGTGTAAGGGGCCTTAGTGTGATGTTCTTTATAGGCATCTTTCCCTGTTTCTCTCAAAGTTGGGAGGTTTGATTATCTTTACTACTGTGAAAAAACCTCCCTCTTCAGTTAGGGTTGCCACCTTTTCTTCAAGCCAAACCCGAACACTTTAGCAGCACAGGGCACGTTTTTTTTCGTAGTGTACACAATCGGATAATAAAAGACCTGGGGCACCTTTGGGTGCCTCAAGGACAGTGGTATTGCAGCGCGCTGCGGCAAACAGTGGGTGTGGCCAAACTGCTCTTGCTGACATTGTGGCTCCCTCTCAGTGATGCCAAACCTGCCCCCAAACAGCGGCCCGCATCTCCCGAATGGCAACAGATTTTTGTGTGACTACCTCAGTTACTTGGGTAGCCACAGCCCAGTCTAAATAATGTGTCCAGGTTTCAGGCAGACTGAAACCCGGACACAAGATCCCAAACCCGAACTGTCCGGGTGAATCCTGGACAGGTGGCAATCCTATCTTCAGTACTCTGATCTCTACGTCTAATAATACTGATCCAGCCAAGCCTCACCCTGTGTAGGAGGAAGTGACCCCTCCCAACTGCATTCTTCCCCGGTGTCAGAGAATTTTACTTTCATTTCCTCTTCTTCTGTCAGCGATGGCGTCTGGTGATCTGAGAGCTGAGCTGGAATGTTCCGTCTGTCTGAACATTTATACAGATCCTGTAAACCTGAGATGTGGTCACAACTTCTGCCGGGTCTGTATTGATCGTGTGCTGGATACACAGGAGGGGTCTGGAGGATATTCCTGTCCTGAATGCAGAGAGAAGTTTCCGGATCGGCCTGCATTGCAGAGGAACATAACACTACGTAACATAGTGGAGAATTTCCTGTCTGCTCAGCCACATCAGGAGGAGT
The DNA here is from genome assembly GCF_905171775.1 of Rana temporaria. Lineage (NCBI taxonomy): Eukaryota > Metazoa > Chordata > Amphibia > Anura > Ranidae > Rana > Rana temporaria. Next base: position 484,099,952 of record NC_053491.1, on the reverse strand, counting down.
CCGGGGTCTTCTGTACTTACTGTGTGGACTATCCTATACCTTCTGTTAGATCCTGTCTACACTGTGATGTTTTTCTGTGTGATAAACACCTGAGAGTCCACAAAAAGACCCCAGAACACATCTTATGTGACCCCACCTTGTCCATGGAGAGCAGGAAATGCTCCGTCCATAAGAAGATCCTGGAGTATTACTGCACTGAGGATGATACTTGTGCGTGTATGTCTTGTGTGATTGGAGAACATAAGGGACATAAGATGGAGTCACTGGATGAGGCTTCTGAGAAGAAGAAGGAGACACTGAGGAATGTTCTGCAGAAACTTCTGACAAAGAGCGAGGAGACGGAGGAAAGAGTCCAGAGTCTGCAGGAACACAGGAGGAAAGTAGAAGAAGAAGCAGCTGGTGACACCGAGAGAGTCACTGTCCTGTTTAGAGATCTCAGGAGACGTCTGGAAGATCTGGAGAAGAGAGTCCTGAGGGAAATCTCCGGGAGGGCAGAGCGGATCTCCATCTCCATCCGGGATCTGGAAATAAAGAAGGAGGAGCTGTCCAGGAAGATACGTCACATAGAGGAGCTGTGTAACATGACGGATCCACTGACTGTCTTACAGGAATCAGACACAGGTGACTTGTGTGATACTGAGGATGGAGATAATGAGGACAGAGAGAGACGTGAGAAGCTCCTCCATGATGGAGGGGGTCTGGATGTGGCTGGGATATCACACACATTACACACATTATCTGATATAATAAGAGAGGTAAATGTAGACTTCTATATACAGGGAGCTGCAGACATATTACTGGATGGAAACACAGCTTATAATAATCTCCATATATCAGATGACAGGAAAACTGTATCCTGGTCAGATAGAAAACACAATCGTCCAGAAACACCAGAGAGATTTTTTGGTCATCCTCAGGTGTTGAGCAGTCGGAGATTCTCCTCAGGGAGACATTACTGGGAAGTGGATGTCGGGGGATCAGATGACTGGAGAGTCGTGATGTGTTACCCCAGTATAGAGAGGGAAGGGTGGAAGTTAGTGTTTGGATATAATAAGAAGTCCTGGGGATTGTATAGGGGTAATGATCAGTATGGGGTGACACATGACAGTAATAAGATCCTCTTACCCTCCAATATCTCCAGTAACAGAGTCAGGATATATCTGGATTATGAGGCCGGGCGGATCTCCTTTTATGATCTGTGTGACCCGATCCGACACGTCCACACCTTCACCACCACCTTCACTGAGCCCCTCCATGCTGGGATATGTGTATATAAAGGTTGTATAAAGATCTGTGGGGGGGATGGGAAGATGTAAGAAATATGCCCAGAAACTAATGACATCACAGGGACAGTGAGATTGGTTGAACATTCAGCCAATAGCATAAAGCAGTGGGCGGGGCTTCTGTCAGTGCCCTGCAGGTTTTTCTTAAATGTGATATTTCTCCCTCTGTCACTCCCTGTGATTGGGTAGGAGATCTCTCCAGTTACTGGAGTAATAGTGAATGACATGTTCTTATTTGTCGGTGAGAAGGGGTGTGGCCTATAGATAAAGCTTGATTTAATATCTATCTATCTATTGACAATTACTTTCATTGTAATTGTTAGACAGAAAGTCATCACAGTGTGTGACATCATCAATCTCCCTCCTCCTGCCCCTCCCCTACTCTCTGCCCCTCCCCCACATGCAGTCACTCTATGCAGGGTGTAATGCGGTCACTGTGATTGGATAGAATGTGGTCACCTGTCCTCTCTTTCCACCCTCCAACCTATACTAAAAAGGGATTCAAACTAGACATGCGCACTGCCGAAAAATTCAAATTTGAAAATTCCAAAATTTGAAAATTCCAAAATTTGAAAATAAATTTTTTTTTCGAATTTTTGAATTTTCGAATTTTCGAATTTTAGAAATTTTTGAATTTTCGAATTCAAAAATTTCGAAAATGCAAAAAATTCTAAAATTAAAAATTTCTAAAATTAAAAATTCCACAATTTCTAAAATTCAGATTTTTTTAATTTTCGAATCGAATTTTCGAAGTTTCGAATTTTTTGATTTTCCCAATTTTTATAACTTTCGAATTTTCGAAATCCGAATTTCCGGAATTCGGAAATACGAAAATTCGGAAATTAAAAAAAAGAATTTCGGAAATACAAAAATGTTAGATTTTCGAATTTTCAAATTTTCGAATTTTTGAATTTTTAGAATTTTCGAATTTTCGAATTTTTGAATTTTCGAATTCAAAAATGTCTAAAATTCGAAAATGCAAAGATTTCTAAAATTAACAATAACTAAAATTAAAAATTTCTAAAATTCCACAATTTCTAAAATTAAAAATTTCGAAAATGCTAAAATTCAGATTTTTTTAATTTTCGAATCGAAATTTCGAATTTTTTGATCTTCCAAATTTTTATAATTTTCGAATTTTCGAAATCCAAATTTCCAAAAATTCGAATTTCCGGAATTCGGAAATACGAAAATTCGGAAATTAAAAAAAGAAAGAATTTCGGAAATACAAAAATGTTAGATTTTCGAATTTTTGAATTTTCAAATTTTTGAATTTTCAAATTTTCGAATTTTTGAATTTTCGAATTTTTGAATTTTCGAATTTTTGAATTTTTTGAATTTTCGAATTCAAAAATTTCGAAAATTCGAAAATGCAAAAATTTCTAAAATTAAAAATGTCTAAAATTCCACAATTTCTAAAATTAAAAATTTCGAAAATTAAAAATTTCGAAAATGCTAAAATTTTCGAATTTTTTGATCTTCCAAATTTTTTAAAATTTTCGAAATCCAAATTTCCAAAAATTCGAATTTCTGGAATTCGGAAATACGAAAATTCGGAAATTAATTTTTGAATTTTCTGATTTTTTTAATTTTCGAATCGAATTTTCGAAATTTCGAATTTTTTGATTTTCCAAAAAATTATTTTGAATTTTTCAATTTTCTAATTTTTTAATTCGGAATTTCAGAATTTCAAAAATTCGAAATCCAAATTTCCAAAAATCGGATTTCCAAAATTCTTAAATACGAAAGTTCAGAAATGAAAAATTTCGGAAATACAAAAAAATTTCATTCGGAATTTCGAAATTGCAAAATTCGAAAATTATATAATTCGAAAATTCAAAAATTTGAAAATTAAAAATTTTGAAAATTAAAAATTTTGAAAATTAAAAATTTTGAAAATTAAAAATTTTGAAAATTAAAAATATTGAAAATTAAAAATATTGAAAATTAAAAATTTTGAAAATTAAAAATTTTGAAAATTAAAAATTTTGAAAATTAAAAAATTCGAAAATTTGAAAATTTGAAAATTAAAAAATTAAAAAAAATCGAAAATTCCACAATTTCGAAAATTAAAAATGTCTAAAATTCAGATTTTTTAAATTTTCGAATCGAATTTTCGAAACTTCGAATTTTTGGATTTTCCAAATTTTTATAGTTTTCGAATTTTCGAAATACAAATTTCCAAAAATCCGAATTTCCGGAAATGAAAAAATTCGGAAATACGAAAATTCGGAAATTAAAAATAAAAAAATATTAGATTTTCGAATTTTTTAATTCGGAATTTCAGAATTTCAAAAATTCGAAATCCAAATTTCCAAAAATCGGAACTTCCAAAATTCTTAAATACGAAAATTCAGAAATGAAAAATTTCGGAAATACAAAAAAAAATTCATTCGAAAATTCGGAGTTTCGAAATTGCAAAATTCGAAAATTAAATAATTCGAAATTTCCAAATTTCGGAAATTCCGAAATATTGAATTTTCGAATTAAAAAATTTGAAAGTTCTAAATTTCGAAAATTCGGAAATCCAAAAATGTGGAAATATGAAAATTTGGAAATAAAAAAATTCGGAAATACGAAAATTCGGAAATATAAAAAATCGGAAATACGAAAATTTGGAAATAAAAAAATTCGGAAATACGAAAATTTGGAAATGCAAAAATTCGGAAAGAAAAAAATGTGAAAATTCGGAAAGAAAAAAATTTGGAAAAGCAAAAATTTGGAAATAACGAATTTCGCTAAATTTGTTAAAAAACTAATTAGAAACTAAACAAATTGCGCATGTCTAATTCAAGTAAATGTAACAATCTCAGCAGAAAGATATGAAGAAATGATTTTCCCTGCACTCACACCTATGCGCTTTTTGGTGCTTTTTGCAGAAACTCTCTACAGTCCATTTAACATGGTTTCCTATGGATGTAGTTCACATTTGTGTGTTTTGCGGCGCTGCATTTTTAGAAAAGGGTCAGGGACTTTTTTCCTGCAGTAGATTACATTTTGCGTGTAATACATTTCAGTGGAGTCGCACCAAAAACGTTTGTGTTGCATTTTTTATTACGTGTTTTGCGTTTTGTGTTTTTTTTTTGCTTTAAATTCCCTGTATACAGTCGGTTGCTAAGGAGTGGGTCAGGAAGCCAGCTGCCATGTCCTTAGCAACGAAGGAGTCATCAGCTGTCAGTGGGGTTCCCCGCTGACAGCTGAATGTTAAAAAAAAGATTTGCCAGCTAAAAATATTTGAGAAAGAAATGGCGTGCCCCCCCTCCCCCAAACCATACCAAAAAAAGGCACGGCGTCCCCCCAAAATCCATACCAGACCCTTATCTGAGCATGCAGCGTGGTTGGTCAGGAAAGAGAGGGGACGAGTGTGTGCCTCCCCCTCCTGAACCATATCAGGCCGTATGCCCTCAAAATGGGGGGGTACTTTGGGGCAGGGAGGGCTCTGACCCCCACCCCAATGGCACCTTGTCTCCATGTTGATGAGGACAAGGGCCTCTTCTCCACAACTCTGGACTGTGGTTGTGGGGGTCTGCGGACGGGGGGGATTACCTCAATCTGGAAGCTCCCTTTAACAATGGGGTCCCCATATCATGATCCCTCCCATGTGAATGAGTATGGGGTACAATGTACCCCTCACCCACTCACCCCCAAAAAAGCAGAGTAGTCTAACAAAAAACATGAGATGGCTTTGACAAGTCCTGTATTAAAAATGAATCGTGTCCCCCTTGTGACATCACGGACCCATCATGCCCGGGGTCTTTTTTTACATTCAGGGGAACCTTGCTGAGTGCTGATGACTCTTCGGTTGTTAAGGACGTGGCGGCCAGCTTCCCGGCCTGCTCCTTAGCAACCAGCTATATACAGAGGATTTACAGAGGGAAAAAAAGCAAAATTGCATGAAAACTGCATGTAAAAAACACATGAAATACGTGGGTTTTATAACGCATCAACCGCAACCGCATTGATGTGACCCTGAACTGTTTACCTGGAGAGATGTACTTCCTGTTATTTATAGACTGCAATATAACAGTGTACACTTCTCCTGCTCTGAGTGTGGATGTACATGGAGACTCTATAGGGGGTGTACGGCTGCTGCATTACTTACAGAAAGGGGGCGGGGCATTATTTCCTATGGCTCCTCCCAGTACAGGATCATTATGTATAGTGAGAGGGGACATTGTATAGAGTGCCGGACCTGAGACAGAGCGCAGGGTGTAACATGACTTATGGGAGGCACAGATGGAGGTGTACTGGCCCTTTAAGACCCAATCTATCTATCTATAATATAAGATTACAAGATGTAGTAGAAATAAGAATATAATAAGTGTGAAGATTGTGTCATTCTTTCTCATTGTATATCGCTGTCCTCATGTATGATTGATAAGTGTCTCTACATTATTATATCATATATTATATCACTTTTATAATGGATCCTAATATAATGTGTCCCCATAGAATGGATCACCAGTAGAATCCTATGGGATCTCTTTTATAACTACTGATTTTATATTGTATCCCTTATACTGATTTTTAGGTTTTTGATTTATTCGATTTTTTTTTTTAGATTTAGGTCACATGATAATTGCCGCAAATGTTTATCAAAATAATATTTTTTGGGTGAAAATACAGGAAAATCATTATTAGCGGATACAAATACAACACAACTTACACAATTCCTTCTAATTCTACAACATGGACCTGTATTGAGATAATAAATAACAAATATTTGTAAATTGTAAATTGTGTTTTTATTTTTTTGTTGTAAACCAGTGAGAATTGAAGGAACACAGAACTGTAAATAGGCGACTTACACTGACCAATGGCGGGATTGAGAAAAATATTACAACACGCCCCTTTTATAGAAATCGTTCTGATGATTGGCTTCTGCTGAGCAGGGACGGCCGCACACTGATTGACATTGAGCCGATCCCCGCTGATCCGGCTGAATTTCCATCCATGTGTGGCCAGCTTTAGGGCTCATTCACACTGGGGGCAGGGACTGACACTCCTTCCAAAAGCGGTCCACACTCAGATCACTTTTCAGAGGTGTTTGGCAGGTGAGGAGGAAATATCTCAACTCCTCACCACCTGTTTCAACCCCCTTAAAGCAGCGCCACCTTCCTGCAACTGTGTGCATTGCACATGGATATGGGGTGGTTGCAGAGTGGCCCCATCTACTGCAGAGTCCGGGGGAAGGGTTCCTCTGGGCACAACCAATGTGGAAGCTGCAATCAGAATCATGTGATGGAAACCGGATCCTATGAAATCTATGAATGGGTCATGTTTGGTGGGTGGTGGTATCTGCTGAATGCAATAAAAGGGGTCCCTGCTTTGCTTCATGGCCACAACATGTATACACCCCGGGCTTCTGCCTCTGCAGCTAAAGGGGGAGCAGTTTTGGGCTCAACTATGGAGTTATACCCCCCCCCCAGATGGCTAGTGTGAAGGATTCTCATGTGTGTTGGGGCACCACAGACAGCCAATCATAAACTGAGGAGACATTCCTCACCCCGCAGCTGCACATATACATGTCCCTTGAAGCACATGGGGGAGGGGATCAGTGGACATGGGGGGGTCCAGAGGAAACGGGTGATGAAAGTCCATGGGGGATCAGAGGAGATGTCAGAGATCTGCAGAGGGGAGAGGACACTAACTACAACCAATAGAAAATAGGAATGGTGCTAATTGTGGTGATTGGAGGGGTGTGGGGGTGGCGGAGGGGGCACTCACTTTTCATCAGCTACTGTATTTTTCTACTGACCAGAGTCTGGGGGTCACTTCTGGTGTAAGTTGAAGGTTAGAAATAGAAATGTTTGGAGGCACTAAGGACTTTCATGGTACCATTGAACTCACAACACTAAATACAGTGTAAAATCATTATATTTATTACAAAAGTTTATACAAAATCATTAATAAATACATCACACACCAGAGACAAAATAATAATATAAAAAAAAGTCAAGGGAACTAAACCCCTTCAAAGACTGGATGTCTTCATATAGTCCCCCACAAACGTAAGGAACCTATAATAGATGTCAGTCCAGCCTTCCTGCCGACATGTTTCGTGCGGTAACCACTTCCTCAGGAGTTTTAGAAGGAGTAATAATCTGCAGAGCACAAGACAAAAATCATAGTACACCAACACAACATGTATAGACATACACTATGTGCCCATGTATACACGTATGATAAACACACATACACATGTCCACACAAGATACACACACATAATAAATTCACTATATACAATGCATTACCCCTTGCACTATGCAGGAAACTCATATGGCCAATGAAAACAGGAGGGGGGGGCAACACTCACCCGAAAATTCACACAGACCTATCCAGGAAGGGAACGCCACATATAGTGGTCTCCCCGGCCAGTGTGGGAGCCAGGTAAGGTGAGGGCTGATAAACTCTGTTTGATATAAGTATTTCCTAATATAACATTGTAAGGGTAGCCAACCAGACGTTGTACATAGTGTACAGAGGACTCTATATACACACCAAGGAGATGTAAGGATCCTAAAATATCATACACTGGCGGTGCGTGATCAAAGAAACAGGAAACCCCAAAAGTACTAACTGGTCCAATCCAAACCTATATAGATAAGTAGAGAGTAATCATTAGAGATGGGCCAAACACCCCCGATTTGGTTCGCAGCAGAACTCCCAAACATGGGAAAAGTTCTAAACACGAACGGCGATCCCCATTGAAGTCTTTGAGAGCCAAACAGGAAAAAAACTCAAAAGTCCCCATTTTGAGGGTTTATATGCAAGAAATTGGCCATAAAAGGGTTATGAGGGCCGGGTACTGCCCTGGGGGACACGTAGCAATACAAAACCATTTTTTAAAGTGCAAAAATAAAAATCCTTTACATATAGTACCTGTGGTGTCCCCTTAGTCTGCCTGTAAAGTGGTGCATCTGTAGCATGTATAGAACCTGCTGCAGCAACAATTAAATTTCTAAAGCAAACAAACAAGTCAAATCTCATTTAAATTGACTCGCAGTTACAATTGCCGAAACCCGGCTATTGAAAAAAAAAAAGAGAAAAACGGTGCAGGGTCCCCCCACCCAGTCCATACCAGATCCTTTTTTTTTTACTATTTGTTTTACCGGCAATTGTTTTTTTTTCTTTAATTCAGCGGTTAGCGGGGAAGCTCATTGACAGCTGATGACTCATTGGTTGTTAAGGACGCCGACTTCCTAGCTCACCTCCTAAATCAGCCTGAATCAGCACATCATGACAGCAGCCCCGGGGGTTACATGTATATACCACTTGTAATGATGTCATAATCCTAAGCATATAATGTTTCAGCCACCCGTGGAGAAAATAAGTGTAATTCCATTAAAACCTGTAAGGGTATAATTTATGTGCTGATAGTTTCACAGACTGAGAGATAAGGGTAAGTTGAGGGAAACCTATAATTGAAAAACAGGACAAGCATGGTAAGCTACATAGAAGTGAATTCAGGTAAGTCCCTTAAAACAAAATTACAAAGTTTCTATCTTACCAACAGGTCCAAAAGATCACATATCACTGCCAGAGGGTCTGTGGCAATTTGAGGGGGGCTCTTGTCCAGCCGCTGGTAAAATCACCGGGCCCAATTCTGTACTACAAACGTGCCATAAACAGCGAATGCGCAGTGCCTCACAAGGTTTACCATGGAGAAAGGGCAACGTCCGTTCCATTGGCCAACATGGGCAATACAGGATATTGCCGTCATATGATGTCAAGGCTTGAAGGCTTACATGCAAGTAATTGGCCATAAAAGGGGTATGGGGGTCTGGGTACTGCCCTCGGGGATATGTATAATTAAAAAAAATGTTTTTTTAAAACAATATTTTTATTCAAAAGCAGTGATTTTAATGATGCTTAAAGCGGGGGTTCACCCGAATTTTTTTTTTAACATTAGATTTAGGCTAATTACGGGAAGCTGAATCGGGTGTTTTTTTCTAAAATCAATGCAGTACTTACCGTTTTAGAGATCGATGTTCTCCGCCGCTTCCGGGTATGGTCTTCGGGACTGGGCGTTCCTATTTGATTGACAGGCTTCCGACGGTCGCATACATCGCGTCACGAGTTGCCGAACATCGGTGCGGCTCTATACGGCACCTGCGCACTGACGTTCGGCTACTTTCAGAAACTCGTGACGCGCTGTATGCGACGGTCGGAAGGCTGTCAATCAAATAGGAACGCCCAGTCCCGAAGACCATACCCGGAAGCCACAGAGAACATCTATCTCTAAAACGGTAAGTACGGCATTGATTTAAAAAAAAAACACCCGATTCTGCTTCCCGTAATTAGCCTCAATCTAATGTTAAAAATTTATTTTTTTGGGTGAACCCCCGCTTAAGGGTGGAACAATAAAAAAAATGAAAAATTCCATTAAATACAGTGCCTGGGGGGGTCGCCTAATGCCGGGTACACACGAGAGGATTGATCCGCGGATACGGTCCGACGGACCGTATACGCGGATAAATCCTCTGGCGGATTTTGATCTCCTGGTTGTACTAACCAGGAGATCAAAATCCCCGCGGAATTCCATCCGCGGTGACGTGTCGCGCCGTCGCCGCGATGATGACGCGGCGACGTGCGCGACGCTGTCATATAAGGATATCCACGCATGCGTCAAATCATTACGACGCATGCGAGGGATGGGTTCGGACGGATCGATCCGGTGAGTCTGTACAGACCACCGGATCGATCCGCTGAAACCGATTCCAGCGGATAGATTTCTTAGCATGTTAGGAAATTTTTATCCGCTGGAAATCGGTCGGCCCGAAAAAAATCAGCGGAAAAAGATCCGCTGGGTTGTACACACCAGCGGATCTATCCGCTGGAACTGATCCGCAGATCAATTCCGGCGGATAGATCCTCTCATGTGTACGGGGCCTAAGTCTACATGTAAAGTGGTGTATCTGTAGTATGCATAGAACATGCTGCAGCAAAAATGAGTCAAATCGCATTTACAAAATAAAAATGGTGTGCCCCCCAAGTCCATACCAGACCCTTCAGTTGGAATTTAAGTTGAACCCCACGCCAAAATTATTTTGTTTATAAAGGAATTGTCAAAAACTGTCTGTGTTTTTATTATATTTTGACACTTTTTTTGGTGAATGGGTAGGGGTACATAGTCCCCCCATACTCATTCACATAAGGGGGCAGGATCTGGGGGACCCCTTGTTAAAGGGGGCTTCCAGATTCCAATAAGCCCTTGTGGTTGTGGGGAAGAGACGCTTGTCCCCATGGGAGGCAGGATCTGGGGCCTCTGGGGCGATTGGTTTATAGTTCTGGTGTGTCTCACATATCCTCATAATTCTACATTGAGCGGGGGAGAAGAAAATTGTACACCCTGACCATGACGGTTAGTATTTTGAGGTTTAGCACCTTGGCTGGTATTGTAACAATTATATTCCTGCCCCCCCCCCCAGTTTATATAATGATTATACGTATATATACAGTACATGTGTTTTGTAGTTTTTGAACACTGTTAGGTAGGGCTGCGCATCTTCACCGGTCTCACGATTCAATGCGATTACGATTATCAAGTCCACGATTCTATTTGATCCCGCGATGCATCACGATGCATCACGATTGCAGCGCAAGTGCGCATGGCTCTCCCCCCAAAATACTAAAGGAGATGATCAGAGACTGCAGACGTGGTACAGGAGATGATCAGAGACTGCAGACGTGGTACAGGAGATGATCAGAGACTGCGGACATAGTACAGGAGATGATCAGAGACTGTGGGCATAGTACAGGAGATGATCAGAGACTGTGGGCATAGTACAGGAGATGATCAGAGACTGTGGGCATAGTACAGGAGATGATCAGAGACTGTGGGCATAGTACAGGAGATGATCAGAGACTGTGGGCATAGTACAGGACATGATCAGAGACTGTGGACATAGTACAGGAGATGATCAGAGACTGTGGGCATAGTACAGGAGATGATCAGAGACTGTAGACATAGTACAGGAGATGATCAGAGACTGCAGACATAGTACAGGAGATGATCAGAGACTGCGGACACAGTACAGGAGATGATCAGAGACTGCAGACATAGTACAGGAGATGATCAGAGACTGCGGACACAGTACAGGAGATGATCAGAGACTGCAGACATAGTACAGGAGATGATCAGAGACTGTGGGCATAGTACAGGAGATGATCAGAGACTGTGGACATAGTACAGGAGATGATCAGAGACTGTGGACATAGTACAGGAGATGATCAGAGACTGCGGACATAGTACAGGAGATGATCAGAGACTGTGGGCATAGTACAGGAGATGATCAGAGACTGTGGGCAAAGTACAGGAGATGATCAGAGACTGTGGGCATAGTACAGGAGATGATCAGAGACTGTGGGCATAGTACAGGAGATGATCAGAGACTGCGGACATAGTACAGGAGATGGTCTATATTTCTCCTCCATACAGCCCAGTCCCTGCCTGCAGTGACAATGACTTATCACAGGTGACACATCAGATTCCACTACATGCCCGTACCCCCCTGTGTCCCCGGATCACAGCACCCCCCTCCTCCTCTGTACTTACATGCTGTTCTGCGCACAGAGGATGATTGGAGGCCTGAGTACTTTCACACTGGAGCAGTGCACTTGCAGGATGGTCTGAAAAGTCCTGCAAGCAGCATCTTTGTGGCAGTTTGGGATCGCTGTATACACCACTCCCAAACCGTCCGGCCCATTGAAAATAATGCAGCACGGCGGTTTTAACCCGATGGTAAAGCACAGCTAAAACTAGCATCGCTTTAGTTGGCTGGTATTGTAACAATTATATTCCTGCCCCCCCCCCCCCAGTTTATATAATGATTATACGTATATATACAGTACATGTGTTTTGTAGTTTTTGAACACTGTTAGGTAGGGCTGCGCATCTTCACCGCTCTCACGATTCAATGCGATTACGATTATCAAGTCCACGATTCTATTTGATCCCGCGATGCATCACGATGCATCACGATTGCAGCGCAAGTGCGCATGGCTCTCCCCCCAAAATACTAAAGGAGATGATCAGAGACTGCAGACGTGGTACAGGAGATGATCAGAGACTGCAGACGTGGTACAGGAGATGATCAGAGACTGCGGACATAGTACAGGAGATGATCAGAGACTGTGGGCATAGTACAGGAGATGATCAGAGACTGTGGGCATAGTACAGGAGATGATCAGAGACTGTGGGCATAGTACAGGAGATGATCAGAGACTGTGGGCATAGTACAGGAGATGATCAGAGACTGTGGACATAGTACAGGAGATGATCAGAGACTGTGGACATAGTACAGGAGATGATCAGAGACTGCGGACATAGTACAGGAGATGATCAGAGACTGCGGGCATAGTACAGGAGATGATCAGAGACTGTGGGCAAAGTACAGGAGATGATCAGAGACTGTGGGCATAGTACAGGAGATGATCAGAGACTGCAGACATAGTACAGGAGATGATCAGAGACTGCGGACACAGTACAGGAGATGATCAGAGACTGCAGACATAGTACAGGAGATGATCAGAGACTGCGGACACAGTACAGGAGATGATCAGAGACTGCAGACATAGTACAGGAGATGATCAGAGACTGTGGGCATAGTACAGGAGATGATCAGAGACTGTGGACATAGTACAGGAGATGATCAGAGACTGCGGACATAGTACAGGAGATGATCAGAGACTGTGGGCATAGTACAGGAGATGATCAGAGACTGTGGGCAAAGTACAGGAGATGATCAGAGACTGTGGGCATAGTACAGGAGATGATCAGAGACTGTGGACATAGTACAGGAGATGATCAGAGACTGCGGACATAGTACAGGAGATGATCAGAGACTGTGGGCATAGTACAGGAGATGATCAGAGACTGTGGGCATAGTACAGGAGATGATCAGAGACTGTGGACATAGTACAGGAGATGATCAGAGACTGTGGACATAGTACAGGAGATGATCAGAGACTGCGGACATAGTACAGGAGATGATCAGAGACTGCAGACATAGTACAGGAGATGATCAGAGACTGTGGGCATAGTACAGGAGATGATCAGAGACTGTGGACATAGTACAGGAGATGATCAGAGACTGCGGACATAGTACAGGAGATGATCAGAGACTGTGGGCATAGTACAGGAGATGATCAGAGACTGTGGGCAAAGTACAGGAGATGATCAGAGACTGTGGGCATAGTACAGGAGATGATCAGAGACTGTGGGCATAGTACAGGAGATGATCAGAGACTGTGGACATAGTACAGGAGATGATCAGAGACTGCAGACATAGTACAGGAGATGGTCTATATTTCTCCTCCATACAGCCCAGTCCCTGCCTGCAGTGACAATGACTTATCACAGGTGACACATCAGATTCCACTACATGCCCGTACCCCCCTGTGTCCCCGGATCACAGCACCCCCCTCCTCCTCTGTACTTAAATGCTGTTCTGCGCACAGAGGATGATTGGAGGCCTGAGTACTTTCACACTGGAGCAGTGCACTTGCAGGATGGTCTGAAAAGTCCTGCAAGCAGCATCTTTGTGGCAGTTTGGGATCGCTGTATACACCACTCCCAAACCGTCCAGCCCATTGAAAATAATGCAGCACGGCGGTTTTAACCCGATGGTAAAGCACAGCTAAAACTAGCATCGCTTTACCGCTACCACCCCAGTGTGAAAGTACCCTTAGGTATTAGATGTGCAAACAATAAGGTGAGAGCACATCCAATACCTACAGAGAGTAATGGAAATATGGAGTTCAAAGTGAGCCTTGCTATTACCTGGAGGGATTGGCATGTAGGTGGTTAAAACAGGCAGGACATGTGAAATCAACTCACTGCCTGTCAAATGCCTCTGAAAAGTGACCTGAGCATGGATCACTTTTCAGAGGAGTGGCAGTGCCTGCTGCTAGTGAATACAAGCCTTTGGGCTCACACGGGTGTGCTGCAGTGCTGGTGTACTGGCGGGTTTCCTTAGCTGCAGAACCTCAGACTTTTAGGTTGCACATTTTTGCTGCATTTTCTGGAATTGCACCAAAGATGCAGCATGCAGGACATTCTGTGCACTTTCAGAACATGCAGTAAAAATGTGAAACCTCTATGGAGCCAGGGGCAACATGCAGGAAGACTGCCAGTACACCATCCCTGCAGACAAACAGCAGCATGTCAGTGTGAGCCCACTTCACAACACCTAGGAGGGCATGGTAGTGACACAGGCTGCTAGAAAAAAAAGAATCTTTAGCTGCAGAGAGGGGGAGGGAGGAGAAGTTCACTTACTTGGCCAGTCCCAGCTTCCAGGAGTCTCGCTGGATTCGAGCAGACTGCTCAGATTGAACTTTCCCGCCCACTAGGGTTGTCCCGATACCACTTTTTTAGGACTGAGTACAAGTACCGATACTTTTTTTCAAGTACTCGCCGATACCGAATACCGATACTTTTTTTTTAAATGTGTCACCAAATGCAGCCATGTCCCCCCACAAATGCAGCCATGTCCCCCCACAGATGCAGCCATGTCCCCCCCATATATGCAGTCATGTCCCCCCCATATGCAGTCATGTCCCCCCCATATGCAGCCATGTCCCCCCCATATGCAGCCATGTCCCCCCCATATCCAGCCATGTCCCCCCATATGCAGCCATATCCCCCCCATATGCAGCCATGTCCCCCCCATATCCAGCCATGTCCCCCCATATCCAGCCATGTCCCACCATATGCAGCCATGTCCCCCCATATGCAGCCATGTCCCCCCCATATGCAGCTATGTCCCCCCCATATCCAGCCATGTCCCCCCCATATCCAGCCATGTCCCACCATATGCAGCCATGTCCCCTCCTATATGCAGCCATGTCCCCCCCCATATGCAGCCATGTCCCCCCCCCATATGCAGCCATGTCCCCCCCCATATCCAGCCATGTCCCCCCCATATATGCAGCCATGTCCCCCCCATATATGCAGCCATGTCCCCCCCATATATGCAGCCATGTCCCCCTTACCTACATGCTGCTGCACTACCGCGCCGCCGCTTGGTTAATAAGGGCGGGGAACATTACAGCTTTCATTTGAATAGCTGTAGTGTTTCGCGCCGCGCTGCGTATAGACACTCCCCCTTGCTCGGGATTGGACAGTTCACCCAAGCAAGGGGGAGTGTCTATACACGGCGCGGCGGGAAACACTACAGCTATTCAAATGAAAGCTGTAATGTTCTCTGCCCGTATTAACCAGGCGGCGGCAGCTGGGATGCGGCGTAGCGGCGGCAGCGGGGGGCGGCGGCGGGGTTGAGTATCGGATGAGGCATCGGGGGCATTTGCGGGAGTACTAATACTAGTATCGGTATCGGGACAACCCTACCGCCCACACATCCTCTCTGTACAACACAGGCTGAAGCTGCCCGGAGTGTGGGCGGGGAAACAGAGTAGGTCCAGCTTCTGCCAGCCATTCGTGTGGAGGAAGGAGGGGCTGGGCGGGGCAGGGCTGTGCTCTGTAACACAGACTGTCAGCTCAGCTCGGCCCCGTGGTCGCTGGCTCACTGGATGGAACTAAGAGAAGGTAACATCGGACGGAGCGCTCTCCCGGGAGGGGCGGGGGCGGGGCTAGGCATCGATTATCAGGGTCGCATGCATCGGTGCCGCATCAGGGCGACCCGAATCGCGATGCACCGATGCAGCGATTATATTTGACACCCCTACTGTTAGGTGTTCCACCTCTGGTTCCCCTTTCCGCTGTTGTTGTTGGGCATTCTGTGTGACCACTCGTGTGTTCCTAGACGGATGCCCCCAGCCGGTTGGCCCTATTATTCCGGGGAAAACATACCTGACTGAAGAAGCTTGGGTCTTATGTGTTTGGTGACTTTCTTTTTCTATGTAAGTGGTGAGACGATTTGTATATATAATTTTATAGTAATTATTGTTGTTTAAAGTAATTAATAATGTTTTTCATTACCTAGATACTCTTATGCATCCTTGGAATTGGAATGATAAAAACACATTGGGGCTGGTGTGGTTCATACATTTACGATTTGAGTACTTACTTAGCATTGATTATATGACTATTTGTATGTTGATCGAACTAATGGGGTCACACAATTGAGTCAGAGCTTATGTGTCCCTTTTAATTTGTAATGTGTTTTAATGTTTGTGTAGCGCCCGGCTAATGTTCATAGCTACAAATGGAAAATGAAACAGCTGACGCGTTTCGCACTATAAATTAGTGCTTAATCAGAACAGCTATGATTAAGCACTAATTTAAAGTGCTAAACGCGTCAGCTGTTTTACTCCCGTGTTGTGTGCTGTGACTTGTAGTGCATTTTTCCTTTTTTAAATAAAGACAACCATCAAGGTTTTTTGGAGTGCGGCTGTCCATATTTTATTTTTCCATTTGTTGCCTTGTGCATTGCCAGCCCCCTTGATCTTCTGAGACTACACTGATCATTCTAACACAATCCACATGGAGCGGTAACTTTCTTTCTTTTACTGTTCATAGCTGGTGCTGCTGTAAATTTAGAGGGTGGCCAGAGAGTTAGTTACCTCTGACCGTGTTTATTTGGTTAAATTCAGGGCCTCTGTTCCAGCTTTGGCTGTACTGTATGTGCCCACTCTCATTGTCTGAGGAGCCTCACACCCCAGACTGACAGGTGGCAGCAGTAGAGTCAGGGTAGTGTGAATATTTCTCCTCGGCAGTAAATCAGGAGGGTTGATCGCCTCGCTGTGCATGCTGGGAAGGGGTATTTAGGGGGCACACGCCATTGGTTGGGGTAATCTTTTGCTGCCATCCACCTGGGCAGTCGTCCCACTACCCCCGTGTTTGGCCCTCCTGGCTGGGGTGTGAGTGTTGCAGTGTTCCTGGCTCCAGGACCATGTTGGTCCGGAGCCAGGCAAATATTCTGCCTTGTGAACTCAGTGGGTAGACTGAGTCTGCGGTTGTAGAGTTGTCCTGTGCTGTCTGTCCCAAGGGAGGAAGCCGACTGATGAAGAACCTGTCTGAGGGAATACCGAGCACGAGGCTGGTATCTCAGGAGAGGCATACTGCTTTTATTGTACATATTCTATGGTTGTCATGAACAATTTCTGCTGCAAGAAAGTCCCATGGGTAAGGGTATATGTATGGTATAAAACAAGGGGGGAACTAATGCGCAAACCAGCCTAACCCGGGAAAAATTATATATAGTGGTACAAATAAATTAAAAGTTACAATCAAGCAGCAGCCACAACTAATAGTGCTCACGCACTGACAGCATATGATAGACAGGGGGGTGTAGTGGCGCTTGCAAATACTAAAAACCGACAATAATTTAAAACATTAAAATATTCTAAACAATGATTCCTAAAGTATGAGAGTGAGTCCGTCCTCTACTGGGGTAAAAATGTGTAACACTCGAGGTCTATGCCCAAAGAATACCATCCAACATCAATAATTAGATGTGGAAGGAACTGCGAGTGAATAAATAATGAAATCCAATGGATAAAAGTGCCTGACTGGCCGCACAGTGTACATGGGATAATAATCCTTTTTTTAAAAATATGTGTCATAAATCCTTAAAGTGCTTGATGAAAAACAAGTGCAAAGTGCTAATAAATAAAACAATAATAGCAGTGAATGAAAGCTCCAGCTCTCCTGGAAAGTGGTTAATTACTAATTAGCAAACACATGCAGGAAAAAGCAACAACTGAAAAGAAGTCCAAAAATGCAAGTGTCCTAAAAACCTAAACGGTTCAATCATAAAACTGTTGTTTTTCTGTGCAATGAAAAAAATATAATAATATAATAATAAAATAAAAAATAAAAAAATAAAAAAATCATAAATAATAGTCCAAATACAGTACAATATCACTGCAGGATTAGTGATAGTGAATAAAACTATATCCAGTGCACAATCAAGTGATAATGATAATATTAAAAATAAAGTCCAAAGTGCAAAGTGCATCTGTGCTCCATTCAACAATTCAGATGATCAGTGGTTAATTCAGTGAAGACTTGTTACATTGTGCTCATTCAATGAAGACTTGTTACATTGTGCTCATATGTCTGTGAATCAAACCAGCCCGATTTTCCTCAGTGTGGGGATTATTTTTACCAGCCTCTTACCTTCCTGAGGCTTTTACCAAGCCTGTAACAGGAGCTGCTCTGCAGTCACATAAATAAAATCCAGGATCCAAAGACGGCTCACACTCCTCCCCATTCAGGCTCTCAAAAAGAAACACAGGAATGCCTCCATAGCATAAAACCACAGGATATCAGTTTAATAAAGAAAAACGAATACACTCACAAACATTGCTGTGTTAAACAGCGTGTGTACAATCGAGTGTCACCGCTCTGCGGCCGCAAAGCAGGTGACTTCACCAGCAAGCCCTCTGTGTCCTCCTCACGCGTATCGCGACAGCCCTACGTCGCTTAATCATAGGATAGAGGGCAGCTGGTGTGGACATGATTTTTATAGCGCCGGCATCACAAGTAAAGAGCTATGCAATTAGATAGCAATCATAAAATAAAAGTACATCTACATCATTGCGATCAATCTAGACATCACTGTAGAAACACTATATGTCTAGATTGATCGCAATGATGTAGATGTACTTTTATTTTATGATTGCTATCTAATTGCATAGCTCTTTACTTGTGATGCCGGCGCTATAAAAATCATGTCCACACCAGCTGCCATCTATCCTATGATTAAGCGACGTAGGGCTGTCGCGATACGCGTGAGGAGGACACAGAGGGCTTGCTGGTGAAGTCACCTGCTTTGCGGCCGCAGAGCGGTGACACTCGATTGTACACACGCTGTTTAACACAGCAATGTTTGTGAGTGTATTCGTTTTTCTTTATTAAACTGATATCCTGTGGTTTTATGCTATGGAGGCATTCCTGTGTTTCTTTTTGAGAGCCTGAATGGGGAGGAGTGTGAGCCGTCTTTGGATCCTGGATTTTATTTATGTGACTGCAGAGCAGCTCCTGTTACAGGCTTGGTAAAAGCCTCAGGAAGGTAAGAGGCTGGTAAAAATAATCCCCACACTGAGGAAAATCGGGCTGGTTTGATTCACAGACATATGAGCACAATGTAACAAGTCTTCATTGAATGAGCACAATGTAACAAGTCTTCACTGAATTAACCACTGATCATCTGAATTGTTGAATGGAGCACAGATGCACTTTGCACTTTGAACTTTATTTTTAATATTATCATTATCACTTGATTGTGCACTGGATATAGTTTTATTCACTATCACTAATCCTGCAGTGATATTGTACTATCTGTTTTTGGACTATTATTTATGATTTTTTTATTTTTTATTTTATTATTATATTATTATATTTTTTTCATTGCACAGAAAAACAACAGTTTTATGATTGAACTGTTTAGGTTTTTAGGACACTTGCATTTTTGGACTTCTTTTCAGTTGTTGCTTTTTCCTGCATGTGTTTGCTAATTAGTAATTAACCACTTTCCAGGAGAGCTGGAGCTTTCATTCACTGCTATTATTGTTTTATTTATTAGCACTTTGCACTTGTTTTTCATCAAGCACTTTAAGGATTTATGACACATATTTTTAAAAAAAGGATTATTATCCCATGTACACTGTGCGGCCAGTCAGGCACTTTTATCCATTGGATTTCATTATTTATTCACTCGCAGTTCCTTCCACATCTAATTATTGATGTTGGATGGTATTCTTTGGGCATAGACCTCAAGTGTTACACATTTTTACCCCAGTAGAGGACGGACTCACTCTCATACTTTAGGAATCATTGTTTAGAATATTTTATTGTTTTAAATTATTGTCGGTTTTTAGTATTTGCAAGCGCCACTACATCCCCTTGTCTATCATATATGTATGGTATGCCATCTGGACCCATCCAGTGTATCTGTTACCTCGCTCCCAGTGACAGAATGGGGTCCCGTCATGCACCTAGTTAACTTCTGCTGCTCTTCTGTACCATACGGCTAGGCCATGGGGGTCGCCATACTGCGGGTTCGGTCCCTGATAATTTTGGGGGAACCAACCGCCAGGAAGGGAGCCAAGACAGCGACCCCCTTGCTACGAAGGATCAGTTACCCATACCAGGTACCATGCTCTTTCCTTTCAGCTTGTAATTTGGGGCCAGGCGTCTATGATTAGTATACAATCTATGATTGATTACTGAATTAGGATACTACTGTATATTTAATACCACTGAATTAAAATATCGACAATCATACTACTTTTACATTTATGGGTTGTAAATGAGATACATTTCAGAATTGGCAGTCTCATCCAGTAAGGAACTGTTCCTTGTTCCTCGTAAAGATATGGTGGTTTTAGAGTCTGGGCCTCCTTCCTCCCTTAGGGTCCTTTCACACGGGCGGATCAGTAATGATCCGCTCTGTGTGTCCGCAAAAGCTCAGCAGGGATCCTCCGTAAAATCCCCGCTGAGCTGGCAGCTGACAGGGCGGTCCACGTACACTGTGCTGGGACCGCCCTGTCTTTCCTCCGCCCTCCACTATGGGGGATCGGATGAACACGGACCGTATGTCCGTGTTCATCCCATCCAATCCGGCAGACGGAAGAAAAATAGGATTTTCTTCCGTCCGCAAATGCGGATCTTTGCGGAGGCGGACAATTACGGGTGTCAGCGGATGGTCATCCACTGACACCAGTAATCACATAGGGACCCATGTATGTCCCATTTTCATCCGCAACAGATGGATGAAAATGCAGACATATGGTCCGTACGTGTGAAAAGGCCCTAAGGCAGTAGAGTGTTCAGCCCCATCCAACTGTATTGTATTTCAGCCTTTCATAGACTTTGACAGGCTCCAGGCCTAGATGCTGCACCTGTGGCTCCTGGGAACACTAATATCCCAGAATTGGACACACATGGACTAAACGCCTAGTGTGCA
This sequence comes from Rana temporaria, assembly GCF_905171775.1. Taxonomy (NCBI): domain Eukaryota; kingdom Metazoa; phylum Chordata; class Amphibia; order Anura; family Ranidae; genus Rana; species Rana temporaria. The sequence continues at coordinate 484,078,795 of NC_053491.1, read as the reverse complement.
AGGGGCCTTAGTGTGTTCTTCTCTACACCCATCTTTCCCTCTTTCTCGTATTCAAATATGGGAGGTTTGATTATCTTTACTACAGTTAAAAAATCTCCCTCTTCAGTACTCTGATCTCTGTGTCTAAAACTACTTATCTGGTTGAGTCTCACCCTGTGTAGAAGAATGTGACCCTCCCAACTGCATTCTTCTCCGATGTCAGAGAATTTAATTTAACTTCCTCATCTGCTGTCAGCGATGGCGTCTGCTAACCTGAGAGCTGAGCTGGAATGTTCCGTCTGTCTGAACATTTATACAGATCCTGTAAACCTGAGATGTGGACATAACTTTTGCCGTGCTGTAAACCTTCTGTGTGCAGCAGCTCCCCCACCAGTACTTACCTGAGCCCCCTCTTGATCCAGTGATGTCCATGAGACTTGGCTCTTTGGGTTCCCACCAGGAAAACAGCCGGGAATGCCGGCGGGAAAATAGAGAACCTGCTCTCTATTTTCCCGTCGGGATCCCCGGTGTTTTTTTTATGCCAGATCTACTACTTTCCTATGGGAAACACTGTGAGCCAGTGCCGATGGAGCATACACATGGCCGGGATTCCCAGCCAATGCTCCATGGCAGTTTTCCTGCCGGGTTCTCGGCTTTCCCCTGGGTTTTCTCGGCAGAATTTTTACCACTGAGAAAACTGAGCGTGTGTACAGGGCTTCAGGTTGTAGTCGTGGATATAGAGAAGCTTTTCAACAACACCAGATGCTGTGCAAATTTGGATTGTCATGTCTGTGTGAATAGAAGACAGGATGAATACATCCCTTTTGTCCTTCCAATTCACTGTGAGAAGCTCTCCATTGCACAAGCAGGTTTCCTCCCCCTTTCTAAGTGGGGTGTTAAACAACCATTGGGGGAAGCCCCTGTGATTAGGCAACATGAAGCCACAGCAGCCAATTCCAAGATTGAATAAGTGTCTAAAAAGTTGCACGCTTGCATAAAAGTTGTCCACGTACAAATGGTGCCCCTTACAGAACAGAGGTGACACTTTGTCCCACACTATCTTGCCACTGCTCCCCATGTAGTCTAGGCATCCAGGGGGCACCACTTCACTGTCTTTTCCCTGATAAACTCTACAATTGTATGTATAGCCTGTTACCCTCTCACAGAGCTTATACGATTTGACTCCAGATCTCGCATGCTTTCTGGGGAGATGCTGCTTGATTACAAGGCAGCCGGTGAAATGTATGAGGACTCATCTACACAGATGTTTTGTTGGTGCATATACACATCTATGAATTTCTCAGAAAGGAAGTTTATTAGGGGCTGAATTTTGAACAGTCGATCATATTCAGGGTCACCCCGAGGACGACAAAGTGTGTTACCACTAAAATGCATTAAGCGCATTATCGTCTCATATCTATGCCTGGCCATGGCAGCAAAGAACATGGGTAGATGATGAATTGGGTCTGTGGACCAATATGACTGCAATTCATTCTTTACATTTAATGCCTATGTTAAGGGTTAGGCCCAAAAAAAATAAAAATTCTGAAAACGTGATAGGTTTCCACAGACGTGGTTTGGAAAGAGTTTGATTTGGGTGGGCAGTGATGTATTGGTTGGCATTTAGATTGGTTTGGTCCACAGTCAATACAGATCTTCCGTGAAAAAGAGCTAAAAAGAATCAATGAAAGTTGTTAAATTCGCTGTTTCTGCCTGAATTCCAGGTTGGGCAGTAAATGGGGAAATATGATGAATCTGTGGGCTGCCAATCAAAAAAGTGTGTGGTATGCCCACCATTAGAATCTGCCACCCTAGATCCACCCACTTCTAATGTTGCGCATGCATGTAATGTTCTTTTTTTCTTTCAGTCTGTGGGCTGAATGAAAAAGGGAACCAGACAGATTCCCTCTATTTAAATCAATCAATGTGGCTGAAGAAATCTCTGCCTGAAAAAAGTGAAAAAAATTATATCCTGAAGCATAGGAGCGATCTGCTCACTGACCACCCCAGGCCCCTCATGCTTTGGCATACATGTTTTTATTTTTAAGTGCGGAAGAGAAATCTTCTCCTGCAGAGTTGCAGACACTGATGTATGCATGTATGTATTCCGAGAGCAACATCCTGCTGCTGTCAGAATAAACAGATCAGTGCTGCAGCTGATTGGTGTTCCTGCAAACAAAACAATAACACACAGTATCAAAATAACATTAACTCAATAAAACAACAACTTTTTTATTTTAATTTTTTAATTTTTATTTACTTATATTTTCACTGTTTTTGTAACTTTTTAGAACTGTAAACTTTTCAGCCATTGATTTTAGGGTCTCTCAAAATGCGATAGACATTTTTCTGACTCTCTGGCATAATTTGAGACCCTTGTGTGTGACTTGTGTGCCCTATACTAATACTCCACTAGTGTGTGGTAGTGATGGAAGCAGTCCTTGATGCAGAGACCAGGTTGTCCAGAACAGGAGGGATGGGTGTCTTGTCTTACTTCGCATCTGCTACAGACACAACAGCTTCTTTGGGGTAACTTTTGGGTCAGGGGAACTAGGGAGGACATCAGGAAAATGCCTCTCATGCAGCCGGCTAACTGCACCTGGATTTGGGGTTTGGGCCAATGCACCTCCTGGATATAAAAGGGCTGAGATGATTGCTTCCTGAAATTTTATAAAAAAATACACTTCTTCCTGTTGCTTTGTAAAGCACAAAAACATTATACGGTACTGTATATACATAATTGAAATAAATAGACACTTTTTTTGTACCAGCGTCTGGCTTTGTGGGAAACAAAGAATGGCTCCCTCATTTGGTTGTTGAAGTCTATGCATCCCATGTTAAGGTTGCAGTCATGGACACAGAGAGGCTTTTCAACAACCCCAGATGTCATGCAAATTTGGACTATCGTGTCTGCATGAATTAAAGATGGGGGGCAAAGAAACAGTAAATGACTTGCACTTGGGATAATGTATAGGGAAATAAATTACAGTTCATAAAATGTCCATAATATATAAAATAGGGGATTCAAGTCGGTATCCCAGCCTCAAGGACTGAAGCAAAGGGCAAAGTACTTTAGGGCAAGTTCTTAAGAGAAGAGAAGCAAACTCTGTATAGTAGACACAAAAAGTGCAGTATTAGTTTAATACAATTGTAGCGCCCCCTTGCTTTCAGCATGGGCACTACGCTAAAGTTAGTGGGGAATGGAAGAGTTACTTTGCTCCCATTCGTTATTTGTTTACATTCTGGGACTCCTGTCATTCCAGAAATGTTCACTGGGTCAGTCTGTGGTCCAGGGATACAATACCATCCCTGGCCGGCAGTTGGCGCCAGAGGGGTTCTGGCAGAGTAAGTTTCTCCAGCAGCCAATTAGAGGAGCTTTTTCCCTCGCGGGGCGTGCTGGAGAGGGGTATATCTGTGACAGGTGTCATGTGCTCTAAAATCTTCGTGGGGTCCCCGTTCCAGGTGCGGCATCCACCTTCAGTGTGCGCGCATCCATGGACACCACCTACCTGCCTACCTGGCCAAAGCTACAGACTGCATCGAACCTCATCTGGAGGTGAGAGGGGACCCCAGTGTTTCACTGGGTTCCGGGACCTATTGAAAAAAATCCCAAGCTGGGATTGGGTGTCTGGACCACTGACAGGTATGCTTGCTGTCATCCGGGAACCTATATAGAAAAAGTACTACTGGGAGGATTCGCTTTCTTTATCCATCTAAATTCTTTATTGAAATTGGCCTGTGGCAGAGGCCCTAGAGCCGGGTCTGTGAGAGAGGCCTGTTCCTCCCAGAAATCTAAAGTGACACCTCGGCTGCCAGACTTGTGGCAGGGGTCTGTCCGGGGGCACTTCACCCACTCTAAGCAGGGTGACGACGAGTTACAAATTGGTACTCTAATATCCAGGCCTGATACTGCAAGGTTCTCTTTTCTATCCTTCATCAACCTTGTCCTTCCTATTGATGTTGATGTTGGCCGTGTTTGGCCTGGAAAATAAAGCATTGGAAAACCCTTTATTCACTGTCTGGACATTCGCTTACTACCTCTGTTCTCACAACTACACCCCTAGACAACGTCAGGGTAACTCAGTAGGCCGATCCCAAATTCAACCAGCAAATCCTTTGGGGGTGAGCGCTACACAATGATCACACAACATCTCCCCAACAATTCAGCAACAAAGGGGACAGGTTTGCGGGCAGGATGAGGAATTCAATGGTCTTTGTGGTGGACACATTGGTGGCTCTATGTGATCAGTTCCAGCTAATATACATTTCAGTAGCGGCTGGTGGTCAAATTTTTTTTGGGGGGTGGCCCCTCACTCCCCCCCAAGGCAGGCTCTTGCACCACATAGTAATTGGCAGATCTATAGGAGATTGCACAGACTGTACTGTGTATGGTCTGCTGAAAAAAGAGGATTGGACAGAGTATGGTCAGCTTTAGGACAATACCAATAAATAAACTGTTTTCATATAGGAAAGTGGAGGGATAGCCAGGATATACACAACCAGCAGGAAGGGGCATGCAGGGATGGATAGGTGGGTTGGTAGATGGTTAGATAGGTGGGTGGATGGATGGATGGATGGATGGATGGATGGGTCTGATCCACACTGGGTGGGTAGATGGATGGATAGGTGTGTGGATGGATGGGTAGTTGGATGAATGGGTGGATGGAAGGACAGGTGGGTGGATGGATGGATGGATGGATGGGTGGATTGATAGATAGGTGTGTGGATGGATGGATGGATGGATGGATGGATGGATGGGTCTGATCCACACTGAGGAGTCTGCAGAGTCCTCCATCCTATTCCCATGCAGAATGGAGCACACACCATGGTGAAGTGGAAGGAGGACCTCCCTGGCAGGGCTCAGCCATCCCCTCCACACAAAGGCTGCAATCCCAACACCTCACATGGAATGAAGGTGGAAATATCACTTCCTCCCACACCGGCTACAGGGAGTTCACCTCACCGACTATTACTGGGAAATCAGCATTATTCTCTGCTTACCTGCATCCTGATCAGTGATATCAGCTGTCGTCTGCTCTGGCCTTCCTATTAAGCATTTAATTTACTCAGAAATGTGGCGCATGTGACTCTTATTCGATTTTAAATGTAGCGACATCTGATTTGTAACTGGGGGAGGCGAATATTCCTGAAAACTAGGAGCAAGTCCATAATTAGTTATCAACAGTGATTCCCTCCGTGGCTCTCGATCAATCACAGTGACGATCCACTCCAGGGTAGGACTCCTCCTAGAAGAGACTGCTGCTGCCGTGGCCGATGCTTCTCCTCCCGGCCAAACAGGAGGTTGGTCCTGAGACCCATCCTTAGACTCCCGGTTCTCAGGACTGGCTTCCTGATTGGCTAGGAGGAGAAGCATGAAGATATTAGCAAATATTAATTTGCTAATGTCACACAATTTGGTGGTCTCAGGGCGCAGTGCTCTGCGCCCCAAGCCCACCATTTTTGGAGCCAGTCATGTGCTTAACCACGTGCTTAAAAAAAAACAGGAAGTGAGAAATTCAAACAAAGAAAATAAACATTTAGAAGGGAAATTAGTGAACCAACAATGCACTTGCTTAAAGGAACCTATTTAGAAAATAAAAGACGAACCTTTACAACCCCTTTAAAGTGGTGGTTCACCCAAAAACACAATTTTTAACATTAGATTGAGGCTCATTTTGTCAAGGGGAATCGGGTGTTTTTTTTTAAATCGAAGCAGTACTTACGGTTTTAGAGATAGATCTTCTCCGCCGCTGCGGGACTGGGCGTTCCTATTTGATTGACTGGCTTCCAACAGGCTTCCGACGGTCGCATACAGCGCGTCACGATTTTCCGAAAGTAGCCGAACGTCAGTGCGCAGGCGCCGTATAGAGCCGCACCGACGTTCGGCTTCTTTCGGCTTCTCGTGACGCGATGTATGCGATCGTCGGAAGCCTGTCGGAAGACTGTCAATCAAATAGGAACGCCCAGTCCCGAAGACCATACCCGGAAGCGGCGGAGAAGATCGCTCTTTAAAATGGTAAGTACTGCTTTGATTTAAAAAAAAACACCCGATTCCCCTTGACAAAATGAGCCTCAATCTAATGTTAAAAATAGTTTTTCGGGTGAACTCCCGCTTTAAGCACCCTGAAGGGTCAAGTCTTAGCATTTTCCATTCTCTTTCAGAGACTGCTGGTCACTTATTCCCTTAAGGCCTTTGTTTAATGGGTGGCTCACATTGCTTCCACTTTCATTCACCTGGGTCACCATGGGATCTCAATTTGGTCACGTTGGCTCTACAGAAGCCTCCCTTTGAGCTCATTCAGGACATTCCCTTGGCTGATTTTACTTGTAAGGTGGGTTTTATCAGTATATCATGTTAATGAGACAGATTTTTGATTTAGCAATCTCATCCAGTAAGGAACTCTTCCTTGTTCTTCACAAAGAAGTGGTGGTCTTTAGTCTCTGGGCCTCCTTTCTCCCTAAGGCAGTAGAGTGTTCAGCCCCATCCAGCTGCAGTGTATGGCAGCCTTACAAAGACTGCGACAGGCTGCAGGCAGCAGGGCTAGGTGCGGTACCTGTGGCTTCAGGGAGCCCCACCTAGTATTTGGGTGGGTCTGTTTCGGCAGAACCTCCAGAGAATGGGGTCTGTCTGGTTTTGACCAGATGGACCAAAGTGTAAGTACCCTTTTCCCTGTCAGGAGCCTAACGCCCCAGGGGAATCAGCGCAAGGCCCTCTGATTTTAGAGGGCTTGTGTACACCCATTTCACGTTTTTTGTGTCACCTCTTTATGTTGTGCACATTTTTTTGGCACCGGGTGAAGTTTTTTGAGTGTGTCACACACCATGGGCTTTCGATAAAAAAAAAAAACCTGTGGCTCCTGGGAACACTAATATCCCAGAATTGGACACACTTGGACTAAACGTCTAGTGTGCAAGGGGCCTTATGCCCTGTACACACGATCGGTTCGTCTGATGAAAACGGTCCGATGGACCGTTTTCATCAGACAAACCGATCGTGTGTGGGCCCCATCGTTTTTTTTCCCATCGGTGAAAAAAAATAGAACCTGTTTTAAAATTTTCTGATGGTTAAAAAACCAATAGAAAAAAACGATCGTTTCTGGGGAAATCCATCGGTCAAAAATCCATGCATGCTCAGGATCAAGTCAACGCATGCTCGGAAGCATTGAACTGTATTTTTCTCAACACGTCGTAGTGTTTTACGTCACCGCGTTGGACATGATTGCATTTTTAACCGATGGTGTGTAGGCAAGACTGATGAAAGTCAGCTTTATTGGATATCTGATGAAAAAATCCATCGATCCGTTTTCATCAGATGAACCGATCGTGTGTACAGGGCATTAGACTTCATATACACGGGACATTTTTTCCACCTCACCTGCACGATTTGCATCCTGTATGTCCAGGACGTGACCTCGAGAGGAGCCGAGCCTGCCCGACTATACCCGAGTGTACTGCGCTCGGTATATGCCGGCGCAGTGGTTCAAATCGGCGCGGGAAGCGGGTATCGGGTATATCGCGCACCCGCGATTTTGCCCTGATTTTCAGGGCAAAAAAGTGCGCGGTATACGCCGATAGGAACAAAGTATACAAAGAAACACCCGCATGAAGCGCTACACCATAGGAACGGTGAACCACAGTGTTCTGAGTGGTTTAAGAAGTTTCACTAAAACACAACCCGTGCAGCTGTCAACCACTAAGGAGACATGGGCAAAAAGCAAAAGAACAAAAACATACAGCGCACAAGGGTTAAGTGAATATCACTTTATAGTCTGTAAAGTATGGAAAAACATATATGCATGAAGAATTGAAAAATTGAAATAGCCACTAATAGCACACAGGGAAATAGAACATTAAAATTTGTAAAAAATACTAATAAAAATAGTCCACTTTACATAGGCAGCAGTTCACGTGGAGATGGTAGAGTGAAAACACATACACTTCGGGGGAGATGTTAGGAGTGAATCCAAGTAGTGTGCATACACTTGTATGCAGAGGTAATACGATACCTCAATAAAAGCAGCCGCTTCTACGTCTCAATGCAGGGAGATAGAATCCGTTGGTGGGAAGATGATAGCCACGCTGGAAGCAGGTGTAGAAGTTATTTCCATGCAGAGAGGATACTGCCGTTTAAACACCACTAGCTCAGGGGCTGATGGAAAGGAAACCTTCCTCGCAAACAGGGATCTCCAGCGGCAGGGGAAGTCCTGGAGGGGAGCCACCAAGCCGGTTCAGTGACGCAGCCGCGTCACACAAGAGCGAGGAGAGGGGGGGGGGGAAGCCTGATAGAGTCACACAGAGAGAAGGAGGTGTCCGGACACCATCGATCCAGCGTCAGGTGACTCCAGGCACCAATCAGTGTGGGCAGAAAAAGAGCAGTAGAGGTGCTGGCGCTAGTGTCACTGGAAGGATTTCCCGAGTGTCGGCACTACACATCAGCTGCAGTGTGCTTGCTGCAAACATATGGGGGCATCAAAAATTGTAATGGTGAGCCGTGACTGACATGTTTCGCGTGCCAGGGCGCTTTATCAAAGTCACGGACAGGCTCCACCATCTAGTTATTAAAGGGGAAGGAATAATCCAATTGGACAATAGCACGAGGAGGGGGAGGATTCATGGTCTTAACCCTACCATCACCACCACTTTAATAAAAACATCTAAAAACATATAATATAATATATATATATATATAATATAATATAATATATATGTAAATGATAATCTCTCTCATGGAAGAATATAAGTACATACATAGAAAAATAGTCTGACACACCCTCAATACAACAATAATAATAATAATAATAATAATAATGGGAAAATATATGAATGAAAGAAATGAAAAGAATGATAATAATGATGGTGACAATAATAAAATAAAATAATAATAAAACACTATACATACATACATACACTCCATGTATACCACCTATACCACTTGAAATAAAATAAAATAAATGTAAATATAATGAAATTTACATAAATACGGTAACTGACTACGGGCCGCAATTAGTGGTGTCAGCTGGGAAGATAATGATTTAAAAAGCTATATGCTATAATTTTTAAAAAGCAAGTGTTATGCCGCGTACACACCATCACTTTTTGTGATGAAGAAAAACGACATTTTTAAAAACGTCATTTAAAATGACCGTGTGTGGGGAAAACGTTGTGTTTTATGTCTTGTGAAAAACGACAAAAAAAAATTCGAACATGCTTCAATTTTTTGTGTCGTTTTTCAAAACGTTGTTTTTGTGTCATTTAAAATGATAGTGTGTGGGCAAAACAACGTTTAAAACAACGTTTTTAAACCCGCGCATGCTCAGAAGCAAGTTATGAAGCGAGCTTCAATGGAACAGAGTGCCGCCGTACGTGCTGAACGTAACCACGCTTTGCTAGAGCATTTTGAAAAAACGATGGTGTGTATGCTACGTCGTTTTTGAAAATGAAGTTTGAAAAACGTTGTTTTGTTTCATGAATTAAAACGTTGTTTTGTTTCATGAATTAAAACGTTGTTTTATTTCATCACAAAAAACGACCGTGTGTACGCGGCATAAGACTTAATGACATTATTTAAAATGTGTAATATATGTGTGAAAAATATGTGAGAATCATATATTTATATAAAAATAATATATATATATATATAAAGATGAAAATTAGAAAAAACATTACCGGTCGGTTTGACTAAAAGGAATGTTTGATGGAATAGGTCTTAGGTGGGTAAATGCCTGAATGTGTACCTTGTTGTTAAAAAGGTGAAAAGGATGCATAAAATGAACTAGATGCAACAGTGATACATGTGTATACATATAAATACGGAAGAAGGTGCAGTGAAAATGGTCTATTGTTGCACTTCCGGCGCCAGGTAGCTCTATAACCTCTCAACCAAAGTGATAGTGCAGTGGTAACGGACTATTAGTAAATATAAAGACAATGCCAATGGTGTAAGTGGTATTGTTCTTAAAAAGCAGCTATTTTAAATTAAATGGAGAACCATCTAAAAAGTATAAAACCAAAATTATCGATAAAGCGTGAACTAGTGTTCAAAGGATAAGAAACAGCGCTATGAGTGGATAAAAGCCAGCTCAAATAAAATTATCCTGGAGATCAGTGATGATGCGGTAGGTGATCAGAGCGTGGTATATGTGCACCAAATACCAAAAGATACACCATAAAATGTGGATAAACCCCCCAGTTGGGGTGAAGGCTTACCACAGCAAACCAATAAATGATTTGCTCTCAGATCATCAGACCATCCAGGTACTGCACGGGTTAAACTGCTCAGGCGGAGGTACATGAAAAGCAAATAAACATAACTCTCATAGTGCAATACGCCTAAAAGATAGCCCCGGCCAAGATGAGTATGAACCCACTAGTTAATGCCCGTACAGTAATGCAACCGTGTATAAACAAAGAAATGTAAAGGTTTCACCGCCGTCACCGATGTCCTCCTGCCCACAGGGGCCGCGCGAGTGCTGCGGATACGCTGTAATGCCTTTCCTCGCTGTGGTTGGTGGTCGGTGGAGCGCGGTGGAACACAAGTATGACTTCCGTGTAGCGCTGTCTGTAGCCACGCCCTGACGCGTTTCGTCACTTACGACTTCAACTGAGGGCGTGGCTACGTAGCGCTATCAATGTCCCTTTATACCCATACAGCCAACGGTTATTGGATGAGTCCTCGCCGCCCACCGGATCTGATTGGTGCTACTCAATCCGGACGTCGGGCTGGACATCAGCCAGGATGTTTATTGGGTTTCAAAGGAGGATATATGAAAGAAGTCTATATTATACTTTAATACGGTCAAAATATGACCCGAATAAAAACACATACTGCTCGTCCCCTATAGGGAAATGATCCATTGGAAAATGGTGCAAACGAGTAAAGTTACACATTAAGGTGAAATGATATCAGTATGATGACATACCGGATATTTTTAATCCAGGGAAAATATGAGGAAAATATCAGAGGTTATGTGTACTGACTTTGATACGTTCCAAGGCTTGTACTTAGTTATGTCCAATCACATCTAATGTGGGCATGTCTACTGGTCACCTCTATTTCATATGTAAATAAGGGAGAATGGCAAAGTAGAGTATAGATCCACCGTGTGATATAGGTAAAAATACACATACACATGCACACGTCGCCGCTGGGTGATAACTATACCAATAGGTAGAAGGTTACAGCAATGGGTATACATGAGTTGTGACTGTAATTCAAATAAAGGTTGGCTTGTTATTTGAATGGGAACATAATAACTGCGTGTACGTCTGTTGTTGCAAACCAGATACCCTGAAGCGTGCATGTGAAAATTCCCTGGGGGGGTATTTTCGGGGACAGCATGACCTAGGAGAGAGGAGGGATGAAGGGAGGAGTAGGAAGGGGGCTCCTGGGGATCATCCAATGGGAGGGAGGAAGATTAGATGATGGTGCTGACTTCCAACTCTTCATTCAGGCCTTCAGGTAAAGATCAGAGGAACAGCTATGGGGGCTAGCTTTGCCCCTAGCTACGCCAACTTTTTCATGGCATACTGGGAGGATCTCCACATCTGGTCTGAGAATCCCCTTTCACGTCATGTGGTCTATTATGGAAGATACATTGATGACATCATCATCATCTGGCAAGGAGACGTAGACCTCATTCAAAAATGTCTCCTATATTGCAATACCAATCCCTTTGGTATACGATTCACATCTGTGAACATCAATAATGAGCTTGTCTTCCTAGACCTTAAACTTTTTCATGACAAAGATTGTAAAATACGTTCAAGGACTCACTTCAAACCCACCGCTGGGAATTCCTATCTACACAAGAAAAGTTGCCACCACAAAAAATGGATTAACAACAAACAATATAGTCAGTTTTGCTGTTTAAAAAGCAACTGCAGCTCTATTGAAGACTACAAAGCTCAGAGTCAAGTCCTTTGCAAAAAGTTCCTGGAGAAAGGTCATCATGAAGAAGACATCTATTCAGCCTTTCAAAAATATCTCCAAAAATATTCAATTGAGTCTCACTCTGATCGCGGAAAGTCACAAAGTAGACCCATCTACTACTCACAAAGGTCCATGTTCATCACCAAATATAATAATAAGCGCTGGGACATCAAAAAGACCCTCGATAAACATTGGGGGATCCTGTGCAATGATCCAAAAGACACAAATTGCCTTTAAACCTAAACTGGTATTCAAAAGAGCTAACAATGTCAAACACATCATAGCCCCCAGTAAATTGCGCAGGAACAAGAAACCCCTTCTGGACTCCATTCCCAAAATGTTCTCACTTGTTGGAATTTATAAGTGTCACAAAAGAAAATGCCTTACTTGTGCACATGTGACCCATGGACAAAATACCTTTTCCGACCAAAAAGACAATACTTTTGCCATTGATGAATTCTTAACATGTTCAAACAACTTTGTGTTCTACCTCATCACTTGCCCATGTAAAATGTTCTATGTAGGGCGTACCATTAGACCTCTTCTTACCAGATTTGGGGAACACAGGAGAAGCCTGAAAGAACTCTACCCCAAATGCAGTAATTCCAAGACACTTTCTAGCCCACCACGAAAGAAACCCTGCATTACTGAAGGTCACAGCCATTCAATCTATTCCCCATTCCCTACCTGATGGAGAAAGATTTAAAAAACTGTGTGCCCAAGAGACTTATTGGATATTCAAACTCAATAGTCTCTCACCTGAAGGCCTGAATGAAGAGTTGGAAGTCAGCACCATCATCTAATCTTCCTCCCTCCCATTGGATGATCCCCAGTTTGACAGCCCTGGACCACTCCCACCCAGAGACACACAGCCGGCGTCTCCATGAGACTTACTGAGGCTCCAGCTGGAGCTAACACACGGCGCTCGTGGATCCCTCAATATAGACTTTCCAGTCCTCCTGTGACACTGCACGTGGAAGCTTCCTCCCGCTCCAGCACTCTGTGAGTGCTCCAACATTTTTCACGCAGGTTTTTAGTGTTGTTTTATACTTCTACACTGAATAAATTCCTAAGCACTTTAAAGGATTGGCTTGGCGCTTCTCTCTCCCCTTTTTGCTTTCCTTTTGTTCACAGTGATCAGGTTCCCCAGCCCGCGCCTGAAGCAGCCTCACTCCTTTTATTGCTGTCCTAATTTTTAGGGGTACCTCCCACAGAACTTTCAATCCACTCACCATTCACATGGTTGCACCTCCATGTATCAGCATGCAGATTCATGCCTTTTCATTTCAATTTTAAACTTTTAACTTTTTCATCAGTTGGTTTAGCGCTGAACATTATACCAATATTGTGTATGTGTTTCCTCCTAACGACAGATAAGATAACATAGAGGAGAGTTCAGGGGCAGTTGGAATTGCCACGGGATTCGGCCACTGGCGGTGTGATATTAACCCCCGCTAGCGGCCGATAAAGGGTTAATACTGGCCGCAATGCGACTCTGTTTCCCATTGTTTTAAATGGAAAGGAGCGGTGAAGGAGCAGTATACATACCGCTCCTCTCACCGCTCCAAAGGTGCTGCTTGCAGGAGATTTTTTCTCTCCTGCCAGTGCTTCGCCTCAGTGTGAAAGCCCTTGGGCTTTCACATTGAGAAGGCTGGACAGGAGTTTTTCAGGCGGTATTTAGGCACTATTTTTAGCACTGTACCGCCTGAAAACTCCTCAGTGTGAAAGGGACCTTAGTCTTAGTGTGTTCTTCTTTACTAGGGATGAGCCGAACACCCCCCCGTTCGGTTTGCACCAGAACTTGTGAACAGACCAAAAGTTTGTGTGAACTTTAGAACCCCCGTTAAAGTCTATGAGACTCGAACGTTTGAAATCTAAAGTGCTAATTTTAAAGACTTATATGCAATTTATTTTCCTAAAAATTGTTTGGGGACCTGGGTCCTGCCCCAGGGGACATGTATCAATGCAATTTTTTTTTTTAAAAATGACGTTTTTCAGGAGCAGTGATTTCAATAAAGTGAAACAATAAAAGTGAAATATTCCTTTAAATTTCGTACCGAGGGGGTGGGGGGTGTAAAGTATGCCTGTGAAGCAGCGCATGTTTCCCGTGTTTAAAATGGTCTCTGCACAAAGTGTAATTTCTGAAGGAAAAATAGTAATTTAAAATCACTCGCGGCTATAATGAATTGTCGGCTCATAAAAAAAAAAAGCGTGGGGGTCCCCCCAAATTCAATTACCAGGCCCTTCAGGTCTGGTATGGATATTGAGGGGAACCCCGCCATCAAGTCTCACCCTGTGTAGGAGAATGTAACCCACCCAACTGCATTCTTCCCGATGTCAGAGAATTTAATTTAACTTCTGCTTCTGCGTCTGCTAATCTGAGAGCTGAGCTGGAATGTTCCATCTGTCTGAACATTTATACAGATCATGTAAACCTGAAATGTGGACATAACTTTTGCTGTGCTGTAAACCTTCTGTGTGCAGCAGCCCCCCCAGTACTTACCTGAGCCCCCTCTTGATCCAGTGATGTCCATGAGACTTGGATCTCCGGGGGCTCTTACTCCCGATTGGCTTTTGCCAGCAGCAGAAGCCAATGGCTCCCACTGCTGTCAATCACAACAAGTGAAACAATCAGGAGACAGAGGGGGCGGGGCAGAGCAAGCTCCTTGCTGTGAGGGCACCCAGCAGTAGGGAGGAGCCAGGAGCATTGGCATGGGATCCGAGAAGAGGAGGATCCGGGCTGCTCTGTGCAAAATCATTACACAGAGCAGGTAAGTATAACATGTTTGTTATTTTAATGTAAAAAAAATAGAGTTTAGTAAGACTTTAAAGCCCCATACACACGACAGGTTTTCCTGCCAGGAAAACTGCCAAAAGAGCTTTTGACCAGGAAAACCGGATGTGTATGCTTCCTCGCAGGTTTTCTGTCAGAAAAACAGCCGGAAATCCCGGTGGGAAATTAGAGAACCTGCTCTCTATTTTCCCATCGGGATTCCTGGTGTTTTTTTTTTTTTACGCCAGATCTACTACTTTCCTATGGGAAACACTGCAAGGCAGTGCTGATGGAGCATACACACGGCTGGGATTCCCAGCCAAAGCTCCATGGCAGTTTTCCTGCCGGGTTCTCGGCTTTCCCCTCGGTTTTCTCAGCGGACTTTTTTAACACTGAGAAAACTGAGCGTGTGTACAGGACTTCAGCCTTTTGGCTAAGATCAAGTGTATGATGGGGTGAGTATTACCGCGCTTACCACGAGAGTGGGGGAAGGGGGAGAGAGAGGGGGTACAGCTGCTGCACTGGATGGTGTATCAAACCAGGAACAAATGAAGAATAAAGGGGTAGTGCTGCGCTATGAATGGGGAATGGGGTAACGCGCAAAGGAAGTGTGGCAAATCCTTATATATGGAAAAAAAAATTATACTCTGACCTTACTGCTGTAAGGTAACAGCATAAAGACCCAGGTACATTTTTCTGGTCATGCCCACATACGTTATCATCCAATGGGCTGTAATGGGAAGGGTAGATCCCTCTCGATAGTCACATTCAAACAGGGACAGTGACTCGCATCCAGGGAGATAAAAAGTGCCAATAGTGTAGTATCGTTTAAAAAAGGAGTTTATTCAAACAAAATAAAACACTGGGTACTCACATTGTTGTGATAAAAAACAGGCATATAAAAACAGGGCGTTCGCCGACGTCACCTCCGGTACCTCTAGGTGGACTCTTTGTATCACTCATACGCGCATTCGTCACTAGTGTTGCTCACGAATATTCGCATTGCGAATATTCGACTCGAATATAGCATATTCGAGAAATCGCGCTATATTTCGAAATTCGCGGTGAATATTCGCAATTCCGAATATTCGATTTTTTACAATTTTTTTTTTAAAACAGATCACATCCTAGATATCTCCATCGACGTCTAAAAGCATTGCTGGTATCATTAGAGACCCTGGGCCGAGTAGCTGAAGCGTTCATTGAATTTTGCAGAAAGATCGCAATGCGATTATTCGGCAAACGCAATATCGCGCGATTACTTTCCTCGCCCCGATCTTCCGCATCAGAGCGATTTTTACAGTTTCATTTTTAAAACAGATCACATCCTAGTGATCTCCATAGACGTCTAAAAGCATTGCTGGTATGATTAGAGACCTTGGGCCGAGTAGCTGAAGCGATCATTTTATATTGCCGAATAATCGCAATGCGAATATTCGGCAATAGGAATATTGCGCGATTATTTGCTCCGCCCTTTTGCATCAGAGCCAATCAGAGTTCTCCTTCCACACTCGTCAGAGGTTAGCAACCAATAGGAACCTGCCTGCATGGACATTATATAAGCTCACTCCCAGCACCATTTCATTGCAGATTCAGAAGCTGGCTATAGAGTGTGGAGGCTGTTTCTGTGTTCCTGTGTCTTTGTTTCTTTGTTCCTGATTGATTTAGATCATCACCAGCATTGCTATTTAGTGATTCCAGTGGATCTTTTCCAGTATATCAACTGCTTTTTTCAAAGCAATAGACCCAAGAGCTTTTTTCAAAGCTACGTTTTGTGCTGTTTTGTGCTGTTTTGTTCATTTGTGTTACTGTTTGATCCTGCAATCCTCGCTGTTCAGTGATATTTGCTAGAGATTTCAGAACACATTTTGCTGAGCTTTCTAAAAGAGCTTTTCTAAAAGCTAAGTTTTGTTCATCTTGTGTTACTGTTAGATCTTGCAGGTTCGCTGTTCAGTGATATTTGCTAGGCATCTCAGTTCACATTTTGTTTAGTTTTTCCTAAAGAGCTTTTCTAAAAGCTAAGTTTTGTGTTCAGTTTAGTTAAATTTTGTGTAGTAAGTGTACACACTGTTAGTGTACATTTATTTAATCTAGCTTAGCTTAGTGTGTGTTTAGTGTCTGTGTTTTGTGTTAAAAAAAAAAAAAAAAAAAAAAGTTAGTGTTTGTTTAGTGCTTTTTTTTTTCTTTAATTTTGTAGTCCTTGTCTGGTGTACTACTTTTCTTATAGTTTAGTAGCTGTCTGTGTACGTCTTTGTCTGCGTGCCTGTCTTGTAAAAAATACACAAAAACACATTTTGTTCACATTTCCCCCCCCCAATAAAGTTTACCCCCACACACATATCAGCAATAATGAGCGGCATCCGTGGCCGTGGCAGCAGGGGTAGGGGAGTTACTCCCAGTGCTGGATCGCTGCCAGCACGGGGTACCTCTCGTGCCCCTACTAGTGTTAGAGGATCGGGTGCAAGGGGAGTACGCCTGATCCGGGAGTTCTTCCCATCGGGCAGCCGCCCGATATTGCCATCTCAGGCTGAAGTAGTGGTGGACTACATGGGGCACAGCAGTGCCACTGAGTCGTCGGTCCCGACTCACAGTAGTACCACCATTACACCGGTGCCTGTAGTACGCCCCCCCAGCCCCCAAGAGTCCAGCATCTTACTGTTCGACAGCGACAGTGATAGGGATATCTTGGGGGAGGCCATGCATCAGGCAGACCTCCAGCTCTGTCCTGATGGTCAGGACCTTTTTGAAGGGATGGATGAGGAGGATGGGATACCTGCTGGCAGTATCCCAGAGACATCCCTTCAAACTGGTGCTGCTGTTTTGGTGCAGGAAACAGCAGCACCTAGTCAGACCCAGGCGTGGGTGAGGGGACAGCGGAGCCAGGCTAGAGGCTCCATGTCAGTTGGTTCCCTCAGACCAACACATTTCAGCCCTTGGTCTGACATCTCTGGGGGCGAAGAGGGTGACCCATCATGGTTGCCATCTGACGCGTCGGCTCACTACGTCAGTGACGACGGGGAAGGTAGGCACCCTGGTGAAACGGTGCGCCAGGTCACCACCAGGGAGACCATCGTCAGGGTCTCCACTGGTGATGGCAGCAGGAGGTGTCAGGAGGAGGAGCAGCAGCAGCAGCAGCAGCAGCAGGCAGCTCCACCTGTGCGCACCGAGTCCCAGCAGGTGCAAGTAAGCGTCACCCCATCTGACAGGAGGGCGGTGCTGAAGTCACCTGTCTGGAATTACTTTACCCTGGTGGCAGACAACCCTACCGTGGCCATCTGCCGGATTTGTAAAGTGAGGGTGAAGAGAGGGAAGTGTTTGGCTCGGGTGGGTACCACAGCCCTGAACCAGCACCTGAGGATAAACCACTGGGCGGTGTATGACGAGATGAAGCGTGGTGGTGGTAGCAGCGCCACCACCACAAGTGAGCAGGGTACAGCAGCCCCTGCCACATCTTCATCTGTTTCCAGCAGGTCATGCCCCCCCGCTCCCTCTAGTAGAGGTACTGGTACCGGCAGCCAGACCTCTACTTCCACAGCACCCTCCACGTCTGTGTCCCGCACTGCCGTCCGGCGCCAGGCGTCGATTTCAGACGCCTTTGACCGCACCACTCCCTTCCCCCCTGGAGACCGACGTGTGCGTTCCCTCAATGGGCTCCTGGCAAGGGTTATTGCCCAACATCTGCTGCCCTTCAACATAGTTGACAGCAACCCCTTCAGGCAGATGTTGGAGCAGGCCCAACCCCAATGGCGTGTCCCCAGCCGCCATTTCTTTGCCAGGACTGGTGTCCCTGCCCTACACCAGCACATTGTGCAGAATGTAACCCTGTCGCTGGATCACGCTGTCAGTGACAGGGTTCATCTGACAATGGATGGCTGGACCAGCAGGCATGGGCAGGGGCGCTACATCAGCTTCACGGCCCATTGGGTTTCCCTCCGAGGCGTCGGTGAGGGATCGGCGGCAACCGATCTTGTGGTGCCGCCCCGGGGTGTCCAGGGGAGAACTGCTGGTCTCCCTCAAGCCACTGTCTCCGCAGCTGCTGAGCCTCCCTGCAAGCGCCCCCGTAGCTACTCAAGTGTGGGGCACGTGCGCTGTCAGGCCGTGCTCCAGCTTGTTAGTTTAGGGGACCGGAGACACACTGGAGAAGAAGTGCTGAAAGCACTTCAGGCTCAGGTCCAGAAGTGGCTGACACCCCGAAGGCTCCAGGCAGGTATGGTTGTCTGCGATAACGGCAGCAACCTACTCGCCGCCCTTAGTGCTGGCAGTCTGACCCACGTGCCCTGTCTGGCACATGTCCTCAACCTGGTGGTGCAGAAGTTCCTGCGCACTTATCCAGGGTTGAGTGACATTGTGGCAAAGGCGCGTAGGATTGCCAGCCACTTCAGGCGCTCCCCAACCGCTACCGCGTCCCTGTCCAAGTTGCAGCGGGAGTACAATCTGCCCCTTCACAGGCTGATTGTGGACAGTGTGACGCGGTGGAACTCCACCCTCCACATGCTGAAGAGGTTGTGGGAGCAGCAAAGGGCGGTGAGGGAGTACCTGATGGAACTAGGCACTGAGAGGACTTCACCACAACTCCCTTTCATCGCCTGTGCGGAGTGGGGGCAGATAAACCAGGTCTGCCAAGTGTTGTCCTCCTTCGAGCAGGCGACCAAGATGGTCAGCAGTGAGCAAATCGGCCTCAATAGCGTGCTGCCAATAGTGTTCATGCTGGAGAGGACACTAGATCGCCTGCTCGAGGCTGGGGAGAGTGCCTTGGTGGAGCAGGAGGAGTCAGCAATGCTCCACCGAGACCAGGGCCAGGACGAGGAGGAGGAGGAGGAGGATGATGATGAAGAGGAGGAGGAGGTGGTTGCTGGTGTCATCCCGGAGTCAGGGCCTGGTCAGGAGGGAGAGCCGGTGTTGGGGGCACCGATAGTCCGGGGGTTGGGCATGTCTGAGTTTGACCAGCAGCGCCTCAGGGATGAAGAGTCGCACCTCATTCACCTGGCCAGCATTGAGGAGTCACAGCGGGCTGTGCTCTTCCCCATGGCTGCCCACATGCTGAGATGCCTCAGGAGGGACCCCCGGGTTAAGACCATCAAGACGAGGGATGATTTCTGGATGGCCACCCTTTTTGATCCCAGGTGCAAGGGGAAACTGGAGCAGTTCATCCCAGCCAGCCGGAGGCAGCACCGGATGGAGGAACTGCAGGCAGGCATTGTCAGACGGTTGGAGCAGGCAACTCCCCGGCCTCCAGTTGTCCCCCCTCATCTCACCCAGCAGGTGGCTGCACCCAGCTGCAGCCGAGCAGGGGACCTAATGGAAGAGATGAGGATGTTCTTCCAAACCGAGCGACCCAGTACCAGCACCAGCAGCAGCAGCAGTCACCACCAGCGGCTGGCCCACATGGTGGCAGACTACATGGCGTCCGTCGGTGCTTCTGACAGTATGAGCACCGACGACCCCATGGAGTACTGGGTTGCCAGATTGGACACCTGCCGCGAGCTCGCTCAGTATGCGCTGGAGTTATTGTCTTGCCCCCCCTCCAGCGTACTATCTGAGCGGACATTCAGCGCGGCAGGTGGGGTGGTCACGGACAAGAGGACCCGTCTGTCCACAGACTCCGTGGACAGACTCACATTCATAAAGATGAATGAGTCCTGGATCGGCGGTGACTTTCTGGCACCCGTCGTCGGTTCAGGGCGCTGAAGGGTCCCTTGTCATGCATTCCCTGATAAAGCCCCGGACCTGATGTATTTACAGTGCTGAATATAACTATTTTAACATCAGAGAAAATCAATGTTAATATTTGGTACAGTAGGCTTTCTTTGCAATTACAGCGGTCAAACCTTTCTTGTAGTTTTACACCAGCTTTGCACACACTGGAGGAGGGATTTTGGCCCACTCCTCCACACAGATCTTCTCTACATCAGTCATGTTTCTGGGCTCTCGCTGAGAAACACGGAGTTTGAGCTCCCTCCAAAGATTCTCTATTGGGTTTAGGTCTGGAGACTGGCTAGGCCACGCCAGAACCTTGATATGCTCCTTACAGAGCCAATCCTTGGTTATCCTGGCTGTGTGCTTTGGGTCATTGTCATGTTGGAAGACCCAGCCTCGACCCATCTTCAAAGCTCTAACTCAGGGAAGGAGGTTGTTGCCCAAAATCTCGCAATACATGGCCACGGTCATCCTCTCCTTAATACAGTGCAGTCACCCTGTCCCATGTGCAGAAAAACACCACCAAAGCATGATGCTACCACCCCCATGCTTCAGATTAGGGATGGCGTTCTTGGCATGGTACTCATCATTATTCTTCCTCCGAACACGGTTAGTGAAATTATGATCAAAAAGTTATATTATAGTCTCATCTGACCACATGATTTTCTCCCATGACTCCTCTGGATCAGTCAAGACACCTATGTCAGCAGTTATTTCACACCCTATATACTCTTATTAATACTGCTGTTCATCATGGCACCTCCTGCCCAAGTGATATGACTCTGTATCAACTACTACTGTTAATACTACTACTGCTGCTTCTGCTGCTGCTGCTGCCCAGTCAAGACACCTATGTCAGCAGTTATTTGACACTCTATATACTCCTATTCCTACTGCTGTTCATCATGGCACCTCCTGCCCATGTGATATGACTCTGTATCAACTACTACTGTTAATACTACTACTGCTGCTTCTGCTGCTGCTGCTGCCCAGTCAAGACACCTATGTCAGCAGTTATTTGACACTCTATATACTCCTATTCCTACTGCTGTTCATCATGGCACCTCCTGCCCATGTGATATGACTCTGTATCAACTACTACTGTTAATACTACTACTGCTGCTTCTGCTGCCCAGTCAAGACACCTATGTCAGCAGTTATTTCACATCCTATATACTCTTATTAATACTGCTGTTCATCATGGCACCTCCTGCCCATGTGATATGACTCTGTATCAACTACTACTGTTAATACTACTACTGCTGCTTCTGATGCTGCTGCTGCCCAGTCAAGACACCTATGTCAGCAGTTATTTGGCACTCTATATACTCCTATTCCTACTGCTGTTCATCATGGCACCTCCTGCCCATGTGATATGACTCTGTATCAACTACTACTGTTAATACTACTACTGCTGCTTCTGCTGCCCAGTCAAGACACCTATGTCAGCAGTTATTTCACACCCTATATACTCTTATTAATACTGCTGTTCATCATGGCACCTCCTGCCCAAGTGATATGACTCTGTATCAACTACTACTGTTAATACTACTACTGCTGCTTCTGCTGCCCAGTCAAGACACCTATGTCAGCAGTTATTTCACACCCTATATACTCTTATTAATACTGCTGTTCATCATGGCACCTCCTGCCCATGTGATATGACTCTGTATCAACTACTACTGTTAATACTACTACTGCTGCTTCTGCTGCTGCTGCTGCCCAGTCAAGACACCTATGTCAGCAGTTATTTGGCACTCTATATACTCCTATTCCTACTGCTGTTCATCATGGCACCTCCTGCCCATGTGATATGACTCTGTATCAACTACTACTGTTAATACTACTACTGCTGCTTCTGCTGCCCAGTCAAGACACCTATGTCAGCAGTTATTTCACACCCTATATACTCTTATTAATACTGCTGTTCATCATGGCACCTCCTGCCCAAGTGATATGACTCTGTATCAACTACTACTGCTGCTTCTGCTGCCCAGTCAAGACACCTATGTCAGCAGTTATTTCACACCCTATATACTCTTATTAATACTGCTGTTCATCATGGCACCTCCTGCCCATGTGATATGACTCTGTATCAACTACTACTGTTAATACTACTACTGCTGCTGCTTCTGCTGCTGCTGCTGCCCAGTCAAGACACCTATGTCAGCAGTTATTTGGCACTCTATATACTCCTATTCCTACTGCTGTTCATCATGGCACCTCCTGCCCATGTGATATGACTCTGTATCAACTACTACTGTTAATACTACTACTGCTGCTTCTGCTGCCCAGTCAAGACACCTATGTCAGCAGTTATTTCACACCCTATATACTCTTATTAATACTGCTGTTCATCATGGCACCTCCTGCCCATGTGATATGACTCTGTATCAACTACTACTGTTAATACTACTACTGCTGCTTCTGCTGCCCAGTCAAGACACCTATGTCAGCAGTTATTTCACACCCTATATACTCTTATTAATACTGCTGTTCATCATGGCACCTCCTGCCCATGTGATATGACTCTGTATCAACTACTACTGTTAATACTACTACTGCTGCTTCTGCTGTTGCTGCTGCCCAGTCAAGACACCTATGTCAGCAGTTATTTGACACTCTATATACTCCTATTCCTACTGCTGTTCATCATGGCACCTCCTGCCCATGTGATATGACTCTGTATCAACTACTACTGTTAATACTACTACTGCTGCTTCTGCTGCTGCTGCTGCCCAGTCAAGACACCTATGTCAGCAGTTATTTGACACTCTATATACTCCTATTCCTACTGCTGTTCATCATGGCACCTCCTGCCCATGTGATATGACTCTGTATCAACTACTACTGTTAATACTACTACTGCTGCTTCTGCTGCCCAGTCAAGACACCTATGTCAGCAGTTATTTCACACCCTATATACTCTTATTAATACTGCTGTTCATCATGGCACCTCCTGCCCAAGTGATATGACTCTGTATCAACTACTACTGCTAATACTACTACTGCTGCTTCTGCTGCCCAGTCAAGACACCTATGTCAGCAATTATTTCACACCCTATATACTCTTATTAAGACTGCTGTTCATCATGGCACCTCTTGCCCGAGTGATTTGACACTGTATTGTCAATGTCTACTACTACTATTACAGCTCAGTCAAGACACCTGTGTCCCAATTTTTTGGTACACTATTGACTACTATGACCACTACTGATGCTGTAAAGTATTCCCCAATTGTTTTTATGCTATCTATTACTATTACCACTACTGCTTGTAAATCATGCCTGTGTGATACTTAGTGGGAATGCTTTAATAAGCATTCCCAGTATGGATACCCGTAAATGTATTAATCTTAATTAGTGTGAATGCTTTAATAAACATTTCCAGTATTGATATACGTAAATTTAGTAATCTTATTATTCCTTACGTTTTTTGGTTCTGCGTAACTTCGGCATACTTTCAGCTATTGAGACCATTCAACTGTAAAAATGTTCATCTCTTTCAGCTAATGATGGGACTTCTTCAAGTTTTTTTCTACTTTTTACACTTTTATAAATTTTAAGCTTTTAGACCCTTTTTTTAACATTGAAGTCAATGAGAACATCCTTTTCCCCTTTGAATTCACATGCCCTGCCAAAAGTTTCAGCTACTTCATACTTTCACTTATAGACACTGAAAAAACTGTAAAGCGGTCACAAAATATTTAGCTATCCGTCTATGACTTTTCAGATCGTCATCGTTTACAATTTTTTGTTGAAAACACAATTTACGTTTTGCGAATTTTTCACAAAAATGCGATAGGTTATAATGTAATCCTATGGAGGGGATTTAGAGTCTGTCATGTGACCTTAACATTGGAGATCTTTGTAATTAAAAATATCTTTACAAAAAGGGGAAACAAATTGGTCTCACGCCCACAAGATCTACTTTTCATACACAATTTTTATATCAAAACGTAGCTATGCTTGTCTGGTTTCTGGCAATGTGATCAATTCTGCGATACGTATTTTAGTTTTAGTTATTGGAGCAACAGCCAGAAATTATGTCTCATAGACTCTCATGTTAAATTATCTAAAAAATGTTGCTGCAAAACTCACAAAGACGCTCTTTTCTAAATCGCAGACATGGCCACATTTTTAAGTTTATCAACATAAATTTCATATCAATGCGTTCACAAGGGCCGTGTATTTCAAACGGTGTAGTCGTTGTATCGATCGCATGTACGGTTGAGGATTTATTAAGCTTTGTTTGGAGGCTTAAATCATGTATTTGATCTGTGAATTAAAAGCGTTTGTAATGTTATTTCTTTCTATAAATCACTTTCCTGACCTCAGTGCAATATTCCTCCTCACTGACCTGGGGGGGAGGGGAAACCTCTTGAGGGGGAGGGGCGACCAGGAAGTCAGCATACTCTATACTTTGCAGATAGAGAAAGAAGCTGTGTGTCCTAAAGATAGTGTAGTGGTTATGGTGAATGTCTTTGGCAAGGGGCTCAGCAATTAAGCTATTCAGCATTCCCACTCGCATTTTCCTCAGGAAATGCATTGTCTAGTTACATTATATTTTAATACTACTGCTGCTGCCTCCATGCTGAGTAAAGCTTCATGACCTCTCTGGCACAGCGGATTCACCAACAGCCTCCGCTTCAAGCTACCAGACCGGATCGTAACAGCAAGTGTAACTAAAACAATGAACCTTATGTTAAACCCTGGTTTGCGGCCTTTATACTGCAACCATTAGGCTGTCTGCAAGAGCAAATCTGCACTCTCTCTCTCTTTCTTGCTCTCTCTCTCTCTCTGTATATATATATATATATATATTGTTGCTTTTGTTATGTTCATTTTTCAACAGTTTATTTTGTGTTCGTCGTGTCTGTGTCCGTGTGCTTTAGTTTGTCCTAGGTTTGTGTTAAATAAAATGATAGTATAAAATGTTTTTGCTTATTATGAAGTTAGATGTGTTGATGTTGATTTGTTCGATGTGAAGTTAGATGTGTTGAAAAACCTAAAAATCTATCTCAAAAAGAAATGAAACATTTCCAAAAAATAACATTTTTTAATCAAAAAATTAATTCAGACATAGCTGAGCATGAGCTTCTGAAGCCTTTCCAGCTCAGCAAGATATTCTAATTGCTGCTGCTCTAGCTGCGTATTTTGCTGGACCAGGTAGCGAATTTGTTGATGATTTCCCTTAATCCTCAGATGTGTCTTCTTTAGCAGCGCGTGCTGCTGCATCATCTTTCTTGCTACTGTTAGGATATAATAAAAAAACATTTGGATTTCCAAATAAATAAAATATTTTTTTTGCTTATTAATCAATCATTATCATGTGTATACACTTGTTATGTGTCTAACACATCCCGGGAGTGCAGAATTATTAGGCAAATGAGTATTTGGACCACATCATCCTCTTTATGCATGTTGTCTTACTCCAAGCTGTATAGCCTCGAAAGCCTACTACCGATTAGGCATATTAGGTAATGTACATCTCTGTAATGAGAAGGTGTGTGGTCTAATGACATCAACACTCTATATCAGGTGTGCATAATTATTAGTCAATTTCCTTTCCTTTGGCAAAATGGGCCAAAAGAAGGACTTGACAGACTCTGAAAAGTCCAAAATAGAGAGATATCTAGCAGAGGGATGCAGCACTCTTAAAATTGCAAAGCTTCTGAAGCGTGATCATCAAACAAAAGAAACGTGTGGAAAAACAAAGGCGCAAAATATCTGCCCATGAACTGAGAAAGGTTAAGTGTGCAGCTGCCAAGATGCCACTTGCCACCAGATTGGCCATATTTCAGAGCTGCAACATCACTGGGGTGCCCAAAAGCACAAGGTGTGCAATACCCAGAGACATGGCCAAGGTAAGAAAGGCTGAAAGACGACGACCACTGAACAAGACACACAAGCTGCAACGTCAAGACTGTGCCAATAAATATCTCAAGAAAGATTTTTCTAAGGTTTTATGGACTACTGAAATGAGAGTGAGTCTTGATGGGCCAGATGGAAGAGCCCGTGGCTGGATTGGTAAAGGGCAGGGAGCTCCAGTCCGACTCAGACGCCAGCAAGGTGGTGGTGGAGTACTGGTTTGGGCTGGTATCATCAAAGATGAGCTTGTGGGGCCTTTTCGGATTGAGGATGGAGTCAAGCTCAACTCCCAGTCCTACTGCCAGATTATGGAAGAGACCTTCTTCAAGCAGTGGTACAGGAAGAAGTCACCATCCTTCAAGAAAAACATGATTTTCATGCAGGACAATGCTCCATCACACGTGTCAAAGTACTCCACAGCGTGGCTGGCAAGAAAGGGTATTAAATAAAAAAAAGTAATGACATGGCCTCCTTGTTCACCTGATCTGAACCCCATTGAGAACCTGTGGTCCATCATCAAATGTGGGATTTACAAGGAGGGAAAACAGTACACCTCTCTGAACAGTGTCTGGGAGGCTGTGGTTGCTGCTGCACGCAATGTTGATGGTGAACAGATCAAAACACTGACAGAATCCATGGATGTCAGGCTTTTGAGTGTCCTTGCAAAGAAAGGTGGCTATATTGGTCACTGATTTGTTTTTGTTTTGTTTTTAAATGTCAGAAATGTGTATTTGTGAATGTTGAGATGTTATATTGGTTTCACTGTTAAAAATAAATCATTGAAATGGGTATCTATTTATTTTTTGGTTAAGTTGCCTAATAATTCTGCACAGTAATAGTAGTCACCTGCACACACAGATATCCCCCGAAAATAACTAACACTAAAAACAAACTAAAAACTACTTCCAAAAAAATTCAGCTTTGATATTAATGAGTTTTTGGGGTTCATTGAGAACATGGTTGTTGTTCAATAATAAAATGAATCCTCAAAAAATACAACTTGCCTAATAATTATGCACTACCTGTATACTTCTAGCATCAATACCATATTATGGTTCTACAATCTGACAGGTGCGCTTTATATGTTGTCCATTTTTATATCTACATTTTGTTGTTGAAATGTTATTAATCATTGTGCACATATTTACCTTCCTGAGCGAGGCTCACAGGACCGCTCTCTTCCTCCTGCTCTTCTGCTTGAGAAGTTGGGGTGGTGGGGGGGGGAAGCTCCTCAGCTTGCTCCTCAACAGGAGCTGGGGTTGGGGAGTGGGAGGGCCCTGGCTGCTCCTCCTCATCCATCTCCTCCTCTGCCGCATCCTCCTCTGCCGCATCCTCCTCCTCCTCCTCATCGGCCTGGCGCCTTCTGCGCTTGGCGCGCACAACTGGCATTGGAGCTCCTATAATAACACAATGTTCATATATTATAAAAATGTTTTCTAATGACGTATGCAAATTCTGTGTACTCTGCTGTATTGTATATGAATACAAATTGATTTATATAGACAGTTAACCAATGGGACAATGTTATATTAAAGGGTCTTGTGGGCACTACAGGGGACTGAGCGTGAGCTGGGATGCCACCATGTTAAAATGAGCTGTTTTTGTCTCCTTTGTTTTGTTCAGACCATCTCATGTTAAAAAAAGGGCCTGATGGAGCACACGGGATTACTATAACAACCCCACTCCTAACACAGGAATTTAGTGGTAATCTATATATATAAAACTCAACGTGTGTGTGTGCATAAATGTATGTATGTATGTATGTATGTATGTTCCAGCATCACGTACAAACGGCTAAAGATATTTATATGAAACTTGGCACACAGGTTACTTATATGTCAGCCACAAACATAGAATAGGTGGTTTAAACCTTACCCACCCCCACTTGCCATGGTCGGGGTTTTTCTTTAAAGTCCCATGCAAAGCAATGGGAAAAGTATGTTCCCACATAACTTCTGTGTTCCTGTCTGCTGTCCCATGTCTTTTTTCAACAGTACTATGAATACCTTGGCTGGTGGTGATATATGTTAGCACAACATGGCATCTTGGTTAACAACATCTGACCTTACATGAATTACATATGACCTTACATAACTGTCACCAAAGGAGCTGCGGTGGCTCCACGCGATTGCCACTGCACTGACAAGTGATTCACCTCTGCAGCTAGGGGTTCGGATCCCGCTCTCGGCTACCTGTGAATTGAGTTTGGTGGTCTCAGCCCCGCCCCTGGTGGGTGTGCTATGCGAGGTTGGGTTGGGAGGACCCCCTCACACCCGCCATTGCCAACCGGGGCATGGAGAAAGGTGGCAGATTGCCTCTGGGGGAGGCCTCCCAACTCCTGCAGGCCGGCTCCTCTCTCTTTCGAGTTCACGCACAAAATACACTTTTTAAAAAAAAACATAACTGTCAACAATAACTTACCTGGATGATATTTAGCCCGAAGACGTCTGACCTGATCCATTTGGCGCCTCTTCAGGTCAGACCACTTCTTCACAATCGCATTGTGGTCGTGTTGGCCGCCAAAGTCAGCGATTAGGGCGCTGACCACAGCCCTTTTCTCTGGCTGCCTCCGCAGCTTATCGTATCCTGTTTCCAGGAACTTCTGCAAGATGAAGAACAAAGTATATTGTAATACTTCTGTTGACAGCCTTATGGATATATGACGTAAATGTATGCTATTCAACAATTGGAAGCATTCTCGCCTTATTAATCAATGACAGGGGTAACATGACAGAATTTATATCCTGCCATTTCGGCCGCCACCTTTTTTGCATAAATATAGCAGCCATTATCATTTGCATAATTATGAATATATTATTAACAACACAGGATACACGTATAGGGGAGATATGCGTTGCTAACTCTTTTCCCTGTCAGGAGCCTAACGCCCCGGGGGGTCAGAGACGGGACCTTTTCGGAGGGCCACTGACGTATGTACCCGTCGCAGTTTTTTGTGATGTCACTCTTTAGGTGTGTGCACATTTTTCACTGCATCCGGGTGGAGTTTTTGGGTTGTGTTTTGCACGCCACAGGCTTTTCAACAGGAAAAAAACAGCTGGAGGCAGAATGGTTGCAAAACACTACGGGTTTGTTACCTAACTCTGGGTTTCAAGACCAGTCCACCTCCAGCTGTTGCAAAACTACTACTCCCATCAGCCACGGTCTGTCAGTGCATGCTAAGAATTTTACTTTTGCTGCATCTAGGGTGCCACAGTTTAGAGACCCGTGCATAAAGGCCTGAAAAATGGGGGCCTGCAGAACTTACAATACTAGAAGTGCCAGCATTCCCAGGCATGCTGGAAGTTGTAGTTCTGCAACATCTAAAGGGCAATATGTATTCGAACGTCCTTGGGCCTTGAGGACACTGAAGTCAGGACGTTCGCATACGTCCTATGTCCAAAAAAATGTTAAATTCATTATGCTAAATAACAAGGAAAAGTGCCTAAATACACATTTGCCAACCAGGGTGTCTGCAGCTGTCCAGGCATGCTGGGACTTGTAGTTTTGTAAAAGCAGGAGACACATTTTTTGTGAAATACTAATATCTGATCATATATACTAACTTTTAAACTAGACTAAAATGCAGTTGAAGATAATGAAATAACAGTGGTCGAAATACTTACACAAATCAGCAAATTTTCCTCAGATACAGTGAAATTACTTCCAACCATCTTGCTCTGCGATTGCGTTGCGATCATAAAGTTGGAAACTGGCAAGGGTCCAGGAAATGGTCGCGTGTTGTTCGCGTGTTGATTGCGCTGCTTGGACCGAGATGGGTCCATATGGCTTCGGCTGTATGGACCACAGTAACTCTTTTCCCTGTCAGGAGCCTAACGCCCCGGGGGGTCAGAGACGGGACCTTTTCGGAGGACCACTGACGTATGCAACCGCCGCAGTTTTTTGTGATGTCACTCTTTAGGTGTGTGCAAATTTTTCCTTGCACCGGGTGGAGTTTTTGGGTTGTGTTTTGCACGCCACAGGCTTTTCAACAGGAAAAAAACAGCTGGAGGCAGAATGGTTGCAAAACACTACGGGTTTGTTACCTAACTCTGGGTTTCAAGACCAGTCCACCTCCAGCTGTTGCAAAACTACTACTCCCATCAGCCACGGTCTGTCAGTGCATGCTAAGAATTTTATTTTTGCTGCATCTAGGGTACCACAGTTTAGAGACCCGTGCATAAAGGCCTGAAAAATGGGGGCCTGCAGAACTTACAATACTAGAAGTGCCAGCATTCCCAGGCATGCTGGAAGTTGTAGTTCTGCAACATCTAAAGGGCAATATGTATTCGAACGTCCTTGGGCCTTGAGGACACTGAAGTCAGGACGTTCGCATACGTCCTATGTCCAAAAAAATGTTAAATTCATTATGCTAAATAACAAGGAAAAGTGCCTAAATACACATTTGCCAACCAGGGTGTCTGCAGCTGTCCAGGCATGCTGGGACTTGTAGTTTTGTAAAAGCAGGAGACACATTTTTTGTGAAATACTAATATCTGATCATATATACTAACTTTTAAACTAGACTAAAATGCAGATGATGAAATAACAGTGGTCAAAATACTTACACAAATCAGCAACTTTTCCTCAGACTTAGTGAAATTGCTTCCAACCATGTTGCTGTGTGATTGCGCTGCGATCATAAGTTGGAAACTGGCAAGGCTCCAGGAAATGGTCGCGTGTTGTTCGCGCAATTGCGCATGCGCGATCGAAAAATCGCAATCGCAATATGTTTTTTGGTTAAAATATCATACATATTCGATTTCAGAGTGCTGCTACAGCAGTTTTTGAAATATCTGCAATCAATTTCGCATTCGCATTTTGTGAAATTGCGTTAAAATATCTCGAATATTCGATTTCAGAGTGAGCCAATCAGAGCGCTCCTCCGGCATTTCTCGAAATTGCGCAATAAATATCGCATTCGCATGTTGCGATATTTCGATAAAATATCAGGAATATTCTGAGCCAATCAGAGCGCTCCTCCAGCATATCTCGAAATTGCGCAATAAATATCGCATTCGCATGTTGCGATATTTCGATAAAATATCACGAATATTCTGAGCCAATCAGAGCGCTCCTCCAGCATATCTCGAAATTGCGCAATAAATATCGCATTCGCATGTTGCGATATTTCGATAAAATATCACGAATATTCTGAGCCAATCAGAGCGCTCCTCCAGCATATCTCGAAATTCCGCAATAAATATCGCATTCGCATGTTGCGATATTTCGATAAAATATCACGAATATTCTAAGCCAATCAGAGCGCTCCTACCGCAGTTATAAAAAAATCTCAATTATTTTCGCATTCGCAATAGCGAAAAATCGCAATCAATTAATTTCGATAAAATATCACGAATATTCGAATTTAGCGAATATATCTCGAATATTCGAATATATATTCGAGATATATCGCAAAATCGAATATGGCATATTCTGCTCAACACTATTCGTCACTTCTCGTGACTTCTTCAGGAGTAATTAGAGGTAAAATGAGGGTGCTGTTATATAGGGTAGCTTGTTAGTAGGGCTGGAAGTGGGGTGTATTGTCACAGTTTGCTGCCTATCCTAGAATGCTCCGGAAGTCACGTGGCGGTCAACTGCGCATGCGCGATGCATTCCAAACGCAAATGCTATGCGTTCCAATTGATTCACGACAGTGCACACCAGTGAAACCTCGGTCGGCATCCAGGCTCTTTCCTTAACATCCCCGTGGATTGGAGGATGTTAAAAAAAGAGCCAGGAGGCCGAGCGAGCGGAGCGAGCCGTCCGAGGCGAAGCGAGGGCGTGAGGCCGGCTGGCCACTTTCCTCTAATCCACGTCACCCTGAATGCCGGGTTCGCTGGTGTGCACTGTCGAAAATCCATTGGAACGCATCGCACTTGCATTTGGAATGCATCGCGCATGTGCAGTTGGCCGCCACGTGACTTCCGCAGCATTCTAGGATAGGCAGCAAACTGTGACACTACAGGGGCACTGAGCTACCTTCGTAAACCGGAAGTAGGTCAGCGGCCATTTTGTTGTGGCCTAATAGCTGAATCAGGCAATGGGGCTCCAATTGTGGGAATACTGGGACATTGAACTCCAGGGTGCACTCAGCGCACCCTCTCTATGAAATGCCAGAAAGAAAAAACGAAAATGATAAAGCTGTGATCGGATCCTGTGTCTCTCACATTGTGTGAGTTACACAGGAAGTCGGACGGTGGCCATTTTCTTGTAGCCTCACTGGCAGGTCTCAATACCGTTCGCTGTGGGAGTGGAATCGCTGGTCCATCTCACAGCTAGGGACACTGCACGGGCCAGCCGTCCGCTCCCAAATGACAGGGACCACAAAACAGGGTACATACACACGGCGGTGCTCCCTTTTTTTTGGGTGTGCCTGTTTGGATGTAACTATCGAGAGGGATCTACCCTTCCCATTACAGCCCATTTGGATGATAACGTATGTGGACATGACCAGAAAAATGTACCTGGGTCTTTATGCTGTTACCTTACAGCAGTAAGGTAAGGAGACATCCTCACTTTTTCTGAAGAAAACACCTGAAATCAAGCTTTCTTCACGTCATTTTGGCATCTACACCAGCACTTTTACTTTGGACTTTGCCTGTTGTTACGTTTACAGTTATCTGCTGCATGGACATTTAATCTAGTCTATTACAATCATTGTTGTGTGTTGTACTTGGCACTGTGTACACCCTATTGTGTATCAGTACATTTTTTACTACTTTATATGACACTTGCACTGTCACTTTGTAATATTTTGGCAGCATTGTAGCACATTTATTTTGATGTTATTTACTTGTTAGAATTTACCACTACCATTCTTTATTATTGTTACTTATGATCACTAGTCAGAGTATAATTTTTTTTCCATATATAAGGATTTGCCACACTTCCTTTGCACGTTACCCCATTCCCCATTCATAGCGCAGCACTACCCCTTTATTCTTCATAAGATCAAGTGTAGTATCTGTTCTTATCAGTTGCCAGAGGAGGCGCTGTAGCTTATCCCAAGTGTGGGGAGGGCGCAGACAAATCCAATGGTGTTATTACACCTGGAAGGACGGTCTCTGCAGTGTCAGTGTCTGGACGCCCTTAGTCGACGTCAGCGGGGCCGAGTCCGAACTAACCTGAAGGGTGTTCCTGGTGAGGATGGGTGGCTGCACGGGGTCTGGTCTTTTTGCAGAGTCTTAGTCTGGCCTTCTGGCTGGTCGGTGTAAGTACTGCCCTTGTCGGCAATCTGGTGGAGATGCTGGGTGGCGCCATGCAAATCCGCTGTATTGTTGGGGGCCTGGAAAGGTTAGTATCAGTGGAGGCTGCTTGCCAGCTCTCCATGAGAAAACCAGGAAGGGCTCTCTATCTGGCATGGCGGAGGGCTGCACTGGCCGGTCGGGGGGGTTGGATTTGGGACTTTGAAAGCCTGTGGTGCATGTGCCCCTGGAGTGGCAGTCCAGGGGTACCAGAATAATCACTGTGAGTGAGGGTCACACGGTGACGGTACCATGGTCACTGCACCAATACATGCTTTTTATCACTTGCCTCCTGTGCTGGGCCTTTTGGCTGGGACCGGAGGAATTTTTTATTCCTGGCCGGAGGGCCTGGCCATTGTATTGCACAATGGCCACTTCTTCACTCTCCTCTCCACTATCCCTTTCCCCACTTTATTTTATGTATTTCCTTTGTTTTTCACGTTTTTGTATTTTTATGTTTGGTACACGTTTTTGCACGGTGTGATGAGTAGGATACTGGTCCGCGGGCCTGTCCTGAAAGTCTTGGGAGGGGGTGGACATGGCCTTCTGGTTTAGTTCGCCCTCTCTCAGGGGGTCTCCCTTCGGGGGAGCCTCACCGAGTACTTGGGCGGGTCTGTTTCGGCAGACCCTCCAGAGAAAGGGGTCTGTCTGGCTTCGGCTGGAAAGACCATAGTGTAAGTACCTTGTTCCCTGTCAGGAGCCTAACGCCCTGGGCAGGGCCGTCTTAATAGCATCATGGGCCCCTGGGCAAAGAAATGCTCTGGGGCCCCTACGATGATGACAGTGCAGGAAAACAGACATCAAGTAGGTAGGAGGCAGACTGCCTCCCCTGTGTATCTATCACTCTCAGTGCCACCATGGGGCCCCTAATTTCGGGGCACCGTGGGCTCAAGGACCAGCTGCTTTGGGGAAAGTGCAGGGGCCCCCCATGCAGCTGGGGCCCCTGGGCAGTGCCCAGGTGTGCCCTCTCATTAAGACAGACCTGGCCCCGGGGGATTCAGGACAGGGCCCTCTGATTTTAACCTCTTTCCCACCGGGCTAATTTTTCAGATTCGGTGTTTACGAGAGTAAAACATTTTTTTTTGCTAGAAAATTACTTAAAACCCCCAAACATTATATATATATTTTTTTCTAACACCCTAGAGAATAAAATGGCAGTCATTGCAATACTTTTTGTCACACTGTATTTGCGCAGCGGTCTTACAAGCGCACTTTTTTTGGAAAAAAAACACTTTTTTGAACTAAAAAATAAGACATCAATACATTTTGCCCAATTTTTTTATATATTGTGAAAGATAATGTTACGCCGAGTAAAATGATACCCAACATGTCATGCTAAAAAATTGCGCCCGCTCGTGGCATGGCGTTAAACTTTTACCCTTAAAAATCTCGATAGGCGACGTTTAAAAAATTCTACAGGTTGCATTTTTTGAGTTGCAGAGGAGGTCTAGGGCTAGAATTATTGCTCTCGCTCTAACGATTGCGGCGATACCTCACTTGTGTTGTTTGAACACCGTTTTCATATGCGGGCGCTACTCGCGTATGCGTTCGCTTCTGTGCGCGAGCTCGTCGGGATGGGGCGCTTTAAAAAAAATTGTTTTTGTTTTCTTATTTATTTTTATTTAGTTTTATAATTTTTTACACTGAAATAAAAAAATAATAATAATTTGATCACTTTTATTCCTATTACAAGGAATGTAAACATCCCTTGTAATAGAAAAAAACATGACAGGTCCTCTTAAATATGAGATCTGGGGTCAAAAAGACCTCACATCTCATATTTAGACTTAAATGCAAAAAAAAAATAAAAAATTTAAACTGTCATTTTTTTCAAATGACAAAAAAAAAAATGTTTCTCTTAAGACGCTGGGCGGGACTGACGTTTTGACGTCACTTCCGCCCAGCAGAGCTATGGGGACGGGTGAAGGAGATTTTTCCTTCAGTCTCGTCCCCAGTCAGCTGCCGAACAGTCCCGATCTCCTCCGCCGCTACCGACGGCTCCGGTAAGCGGCGGAGGGGGGGGCCTCTCCTGCCACCGATAACGGCGATCTTGCGGCGAATCCGTGTACACCACCGCCCACTGAAGAGATGGATATCTCGGTTGTGGCAGCAGCTGCTGCCGTTACCAAGATATTCATCTTTAAAAACAGGACGTCTTTTAGACATGGGGCGGTGGTCAAGAGGTTAAAGTGCCAAGTGTACCCGCTGCACTTTTTTGTGTCACTCCTTTATGTTGTGCACATTTTTTTTTGCACCGGGTGAAGTTTTTTGAGTGTGTTACACACACCATGGGCTTTCAATAAAAAAAAAAAAACCTGTGTCTCCTGGGAACACCAATTTCCCAGAATTGGACACACATGGACTAAAGTCTAGTGTGCAAGGGGCCTTAGTGTGTTCTTCTCTACACCCAACTTTCTCTCTTTCTCTCAAAGTTGGGAGGTTTGATTATCTTTACTACTGTGAACAAACCTTCCTCTTCAGTACTCTGATCTCTGTGTCTAATAATACTGATCTGGTTGAGCCTCACCCCGGGTAGGAGGAAGTGACCCCTCCCAACTGCATTCTTCTCCGGTGTCAGAGAATTTTACTTTCGTTTCTCTCTTCTGCTGTCAGCGATGGCGTCTGGTGATCTGAGAGCTGAGCTGGAATGTTCCGTCTGTCTGAACATTTATACCGATCCTGTAAACCTGAGATGTGGTCACAACTTCTGCCGGGTCTGTATTGATCTTGTGCTGGATACACAGGAGGGGTCTGGAGGATATTCCTGTCCTGAATGCCGAGAGAAGTTTCCGGATCGTCCTGCACTGCAGAGGAACATAACACTACGTAACATAGTGGAGAATTTCCTGTCTGTTCAACCAGATCAGGAGGAGTCCGGGGTCTTCTGTACTCACTGTGTGGACTCTTCTGTACCTGCTGTTAGATCCTGTCTACACTGTGAGGTTTCTCTGTGTGATAAACACCTGAGAGTCCACAAAAAGTCCCCAGAACACATCTTATGTGACCCCACCTTGTCCATGGAGAGCAGGAAATGCTCCGTCCATAAGAAGATCCTGGAGTATTACTGCACCGAGGATGATACCTGTATCTGTGTGTCCTGCAGTTTGGCCGGAGAACATCGAGGACACCAGGTGGAGATGCTGGGTGAGGCTTCTGAGAAGAAGAAGGAGACACTGAGGAATGTTCTGCAGGAACTTCTGACAAAGAGAGAGGAGACGGAGGAAAGAGTCCAGAGTCTGCAGGAACACAGGAGGAAAGTAGAAGAAGAAGCAGCTGGTGACACCGAGAGAGTCACTGTCCTGTTTAGAGATCTCAGGAGACGTCTGGAAGATCTGGAGAAGAGAGTCCTGAGGGAAATCTCCGGGAGGGCAGAGCGGATCTCCATCTTCATCCGGGATCTGGAAATAAAGAAGGAGGAGCTGTCCAGGAAGTTGCGTCACATTGAGGAGCTGTGTAACATGATGGATCCACTGACTGTCTTACAGGAATCAGACACAGGTGACTTGTGTGATACTGAGGATGGAGATAATGAGGACAGAGAGAGACGTGAGAAGCTCCTCCATGATGGAGGGGGTCTGGATGTGGCTGGGATATCACACACATTACACACATTATCTGATATAATAACAGAGGTAAATGTAGACTTCTATATACAGAGAGCTGCAGACATATTACTGGATGTAAACACAGCTCATAATAATCTCCATATATCAGATGACAGGAAAACTGTATCCTGGTCACATAGAAACCAGAATCGTCCGGAAACACCAGAGAGATTTCAGAATTATCCTCAGGTGTTGAGCAGTCAGAGTTTCTCCTCAGGGAGACATTACTGGGAAGTGGATGTCGGGGGATCAGATGTATGGATAGTCGGGATGTGTTACCCCAGTATAGACAGGAGAGGAGGATGGGAGTCGCGGATTGGATATAATAAGAAGTCCTGGGGATTGGTCAGGAAAGATGATCAGTATGGGGTGACACATGACAGTAAAGAGATCCTCTTACCCACCAATCCCTCCAATAACAGAGTCAGGATAGATCTGGATTATGAGGCCGGGCGGATCTCCTTTTATGATCTGTGTGACCCAATCCGACTCCTCCACACCTTCACCACCACCTTCACTGAGCCCCTCCATGCTGGGATATATGTAGGGAGAGGTTGTATAAAGATCTGTGGGGGGGGGATGGGAAGATGTGAGAAATCTGCCTAGAAACTAATGACATCACAGGGACAGTGAGATTGGTTGAACATTCAGCCAATAGCATAAAGCAGTGGGTGGGGCTTCAGTCAGTGCCCTGCAGGATTTTCTTAAATGTGATATTTCTCCCTCTGTCACTCCCTGTGATTGGGTAGGAGATCTCTCCAGTTACTGGAGTAATAGTGAATGACATGTTCTTATTTGTCAGTGAGAAGGGGTGTGGCCTATGGATAAAGCTTGATTTAATATCTATCTATCTATTGACAATTACTTTCATTGTAATTGTTAGACAGAAAGTTATCACAGTGTGTGACATCATCAATCTCCCTCCTCCTGCCCCTCCCCCTACCCTCTGCCCCTCCCCCACATGCAGTCACTCTATGCAGGGTGTAATGCGGTCACTGTGATTGGATAGAATGTGGTCACCTGTCCTCTCTTTCCACCCTCCAATCTATACTAAAAAGGGATTCAAACTAGACATGCGCACTGCCGAAAAATTCAAAAATTCAAAAATTCAAAAATTCCAAAATTCAAAAATTCCAAAATGTGGAAATTTCAAAATTTGAAAATTCCAAAATTTAAAAATGCAAAAATTTTCGAATTTTTGAATTTTCGAATTTTGGAATTCAAAAATTTCTAAAATTCGAAAATGCAAACATTTCTAAAACTAAAAATTTCTAAAATTAAAAATTCCACAATTTCTAAAATTAAAATTTCTAAAATAAAAAATTTCGAAAATTCTAAAATTTAGATTTTTTTAATTTTCGAATCGAATTTTCGAAGTTTCGAATTTTTTGATTTTCCAAATTTTTATAATTTTCGAAATCCGAATTTCAAGAATTCTGAAATACGAAAATTCGGAAATTAAAAAAAAGAATTTCGGAAATACAAAAATGTTAGATTTTCGAATTTTCAAATTTTCGAATTTTCGAATTTTTGAATTTTTAGAATTTTCGAATTTTCGAATTCAAAAATTTCTAAATTTCGAAAATGCAAACATTTCTAAAATTAACAATTACTAAAATTAAAAATTTCTAAAATTCCACAATTTCGAAAATTAAAAATTTCGAAAATTAAAAATTTCGAAAATGCTAAAATTCTGATTTTTTTAATTTTCGAATCGAAATTTCGAATTTTTTGATCTTCCAAATTTTTATAATTTTCGAAATCCAAATTTCCAAAAATTCGAATTTCCGGAATTCGGAAATACGAAAATTCGGAAATTAAAAAAAGAAAGAATTTCGGAAATACAAAAATGTTAGATTTTCGAATTTTCGAATTTTTGAATTTTCAAATTTTCAAATTTTCAAATTTTTGAATTTTCAAATTTTCGAATTTTCGAATTTTTGAATTTTTTGAATTTTCGAATTCAAAAATTTCGAAAATTCGAAAATTCAAAAATTTCTAAAATTAAACATTTCTAAAATTAAACATTTCTAAAATTAAACATTTCTAAAATGCTAAAATTCAGATTTTTTTAATTTTCGAATCGAATTTTCGAATTTTTTGATCTTCCAAATTTTTATAATTTTCGAAATCCAAATTTCCAAAAATTCGAATTTCCGGAATTCGGAAATACAAAAATTCG
Organism: Rana temporaria; assembly: GCF_905171775.1. NCBI lineage: Eukaryota > Metazoa > Chordata > Amphibia > Anura > Ranidae > Rana > Rana temporaria. Next base: position 484,039,513 of record NC_053491.1, on the reverse strand, counting down.
GAAATTCATTTTTGAATTTTCTGATTTTTTTAATTTTCGAATCGAATTTTCGAAATTTCAAATTTTTTGATTTTCCAAAAAATTATTTTGAATTTTTCAATTTTCGATTTTTTAAATTCGGAATTTCAGAATTTCAAAAATTCGAAATCCAAATTTCCAAAAATCGGAACTTCCAAAATTCTTAAATACGAAAATTCAGAAATGAAAAATTTCGGAAATACAAAAAAAAATTCATTCGAAAATTCGGAGTTTCGAAATTGCAAAATTCGAAAATTAAATAATTCGAAATTTCCAAATTTCGGAAATTCCGAAATATTGAATTTTTGAATTAAAAAATTTGAAAGTTCTGAATTTCGAAAATTCGGAAATCCAAAAATTTGGAAATATGAAAATTCGGAAATAAAAAAAATCGGAAATACGAAAATTTGGAAATAAAAAAATTCGGAAATACGAAAATTTGGAAATAAAAAAATTCGGAAATACGAAAATTTGGAAATAACGATTTTCGCAAAATTCATTAAAAAACAAATTAGAAACTAAACAAATTGCACATGTCTAATTCAAGTAAATGTAACAATCTCAGCAGAAATATATGAAGAAATGATTTTCCCTGCACTCACACCTATGTGCTTTTTGGTGCTTTTTGCAGAAACTCTCTACAGTCCATATCACATGGTTTCCTATGGATGTAGTTCACATTTACTCTATAGGGGTGTACGGCTGCTGCATTACTTACAGAAAGGGGGCGGGGCATTATTTCCTATGGCTCCTCCCAGTACAGGATCATTATGTATAGTGAGATGGGACATTGTATAGAGTGCTGGACCTGAGACAGAGCGCAGGGTGTAACATGACTTATGGGAGGCACAGATGGAGGTGTACTGGCCCTTTAAGACCCAATCTATCTATAATATAAGATTACAAGATGTAGTAGAAATAAGAATATAATAAGTGTGAAGATTGTGTCATTCTTTCTCATCATATATCGCTGTCCTCATGTATGATTGATAAGTGTCTCTACATTATTATATCCTATATTATATCACTTTTATAATGGATCCTAATATAATGTGTCCCCATAGAATGGATCACCAATAGAATCTTATGGGATCTCTTTTATAACTACTGATTTTATATTGTATCACTTATACTGATTTTTATGGTTTTTGATTTATTCGATTTTTTTTTTTTAGATTTAGGTCACATGATAATTGCCGCAAATGTTTATCAAAATAATATTTTTTGGGGTGAAAATACAGGAAAATCATTATTAGCGGATACAAATACAACACAACTTACACAATTCCTTCTAATTCTACAACATGGACCTGTATTGAGATAATAAATAACAAATATTTGTAAATTGTAAATTGTGTTTTTATTTTTGTGTGTAAACCAGTGAGAATTGAAGGAACACAGAACTGTAAATAGGCGACTTACACTGACCAATGGCGGGATTGAGAAAAACATTACAACACGCCCCTTTTATAGAAATCGTTCTGATGATTGGCTTCTGCTGAGCAGGGACGGCCGCACACTGATTGACATTGAGCCGATCCCCGCTGATCCGGCTGAATTTCCATCCATGTGTGGCCAGCTTTAGGGCTCATTCACACTGGGGGCGGGGACTGACACTCCTTCCAAAAGCGGTCCACACTCAGATCACTTTTCAGAGGTGTTTGGCAGGTGAGGAGGAAATATCTCATCTCCTCACCACCTGTTTCAACTCCCTTAAAGCAGCGCCACCTTCCTGCAACTGTGTGCATTGCACATGGATATGGGGGGGTTGCAGAGTGTTCCTATCTACTGCAGAGTGCGGGGGAAGGGTTCCTCTGGGCACGACCAACCTGGAAGCTGCAATCAGAATCTTGTGATGGAAACCGGATCCTATGAAATCTATGAATGGGTCATGTTTGGTGGGAGGTGGTATCTGCTGAATGCAATGAAAGGGGTCCCTGCTTTGCTTCATGGCCACAACATGTGTACATGCCGGGCTTCTGCCTCTGCAGCTAAAGGGGGAGCAGTTTTGGGCTTAACTATGGAGTTATACCACCCCCCCCCCCCGACTGCTAGTGTGAAGGATTCTCATGTGTGTTGGGGAACCACAGACAGCCAATCATAAGCTGAGGAAGCATACCTCACCCTGAAGTTGCACATATACATGTCCCTTTAAGCACATGGGGCAGGGGATCTGTGGACACGGGGGGGATCAGAGGAAACGGGGTGATGAAAGCCCATGGAGGATCAGAGGAGATGTCAGAGATCTGCAGAGGGGAGAGGACACAAACTACAGCCAATAGAAAATAGGAATGGTGCTAGTTGTGGTGATTGGGGGGTTGGGGGTGACCTTTGATTAGCTACTGTATTATTCTACTGACTGAGTCTGGGGGTCACTTCTGGTGTAAGTTGAAGGTTAGAAATAGAAATGTTTTGAGGCACTAAGGACTTTCATGGTACCATTGAACTCACAACACTAAATACAGTGTAAAATCATTATATTTATTACAAAAGTTTATACAAAATCATTAATAAATACATCACACACCAGAGACAAAATGTAATAATATAAAAAAAAGTAAAGGGAACTAAAACCCCTTCAAAGACTGGATGTCTTCATATAATCCCCCACAAACGTAAGGAACCTATAATAGATGTCAGTCCAGCCTTCCTGCCGACATGTTTCGCAGGGTAACCACTTCCTCAGGAATTTTAGAAGGAGTGATAATCTGCAGAGCACAAGACATAAATCATAGGACACCAACACAACATGTATAGACATACAGTATGTGCCCATGTATACACGTATGATAAAACACACATACACATGCCCACACAAGATACACACACATAATACATTCACTATATACAATGCATCACCCAATGCACTGAGGAAGGAAACTCATATGGCCAATGAAAACAAGGGGGGGGGGGGGGGCAACACTCACCCGATAATCCAGGTAAGGTTGGGCTGATGAGCTCTGTTTGATACAAGTATTTCCTAATATTATAGCATTGTAAGGGTATCCAACCAGACGTTGTACATAGTGTACAGAGGACTCTATATACACACCAAGGAGATGTAAGGATCCTAAAATATCGTACACTGGTGGTACGTGATCAAAGAAACAGGAATACCCCAAAAGTACTAGCTGGTCGAAACCAAACCTATATAGATAAGTAGAGAGTAATCATTAGAGATGTGCCAAACCCCCCCGATTTGGTTCACAGCAGAACTCCCAAACAGGGGAAAAGTTCTAAACACGAACGGCGAACCCCATTGAAGTCTATGAGAGCCAAACAGGAAAAAACTCAAAAGTCCCCATTTTGAAGGCTTATATGCAAGTAATTGGCCATAAAAGGGTTATGGGGACCGGGTACTGCCCTGGGGGACACGTAGCAATACAAAAACATTTTTTAAAGTGCAAAAATAAAAATCCTTTACATATAGTACCTGGGGTGTCCCCTTAGTCTGCCTGTAAAGTGGTGCATCTGTAGCATGTATAGAACCTGCTGCAGCAAAAATTACATTTGTAAAGAAAGAAATGAGCCAAGTCCCATTTAAATTGACTAGCGGTTGCAATTGCCGAAACCTGGCTATTGAGAAAAACAAAAGAAAAAAACGATGTGGGGTCCCCCCCACCCATACCAGATCCTTTTGTTTGTTTGTTTGTTTTTTTACTATTTATTTTACCGACAATTGTTTTTTTTTTTTATTCAGCTGTCAGAGGGGAAGCTGATTGATAGCTGATGACTCATTGGTTGTTAAGGACGCCGCGGCCGACTTCGTAGCTCACCTCCAAAATCAGCCTGAATCAGCACATCATGACAGCAGCCCCGGGGTTACATGTATATACCACTTGTAATGATGTCATAATCCTAAGCATATAATGTTTCAGCCATCCGTGGAGGAAATAAGTGTAATTCCATTAAAACATGTAAGGGTATAATTTATGTGCCGATACTTTCACAGACTGAGAGATAAGGGTAAGTTGAAGGAAACCTATAATTGAAAAACAGGACAACCATGGTAAGCTACATAGAAGTGAATTCAGGTAAGTCCCTTAAAACAAAATTACAAAGTTTCTATCTTACCAAGTGGTCCAAAAGATCACATATCACTGCCAGATGGTCTGTGGCAATTTGAGGGGAGCCCATCCCCCTACATATAGCCCTGGCTCTTGTCCAGCCGCTGGTGAAATCATCCGTCCTGCAAACGCGCCATAAACAGCGAATGCGCAGTGCCTCGCGAGGTTTACCATGGAGAACGGGCAACGTCCAATCCATTGGCCAACCTGGGCAATACAGGATATTGCCGTCATATGATGTCAACCCAATGACACCTAGTGGACGGCAGATAGACTGCAAGGTGTCCGCAGTGTCCTGCATAAGGGAACGCACACTCGCAGGAGTAAAAACCAGTCCGGGCACCATCCCCACATCAACAGGAAAGGAGAACCAGTCGGGCCAGTCAGCACCTCATTGGAAAAGAGTCAAAACAACAACACAGTGCACGGGGCCCACATATCTCTGGTTACATTACAGCAGGTAACAATCTCAGACATTCTAAGACAACAAAATATATAAAAACAACAACAACCATTATTGACTAAATTAAGTATATCCAATCAAGTATCAACAAATCACTGCAATGGGCCTTAGGCAGGGCAATGGACATGTACATGTCAAATATAATACACATCTAATGCATATCAACACTTATTATAGCAAATGTACCTATCACAGCAATTTATGGGTGTTCAGACCTTAATATTATTATTATTGATCTCCTCCAGAGTGGGAAATGGGAGAATATAATAATTAGAGATGGGCCGGACATCCCCCTGTTTGGTTCGGAGCAAAACTCCTAAACAGGGGAAAAGTTCTAACCCGAACCGCGAACCCTGCATGCTCGGAATCATTGAACTTAATTTTTCTTAGCTTGTTGCAGTGTTGTACGTCACCGCGTTCTTGACGGTCGGAATTTTGTGTGACCGTGTGTATGCAACACAAGTTTGATCCGAAATTCCGTAAAAAAAATCCACGGTTTTCTTGTCGGAATATCCGATCGTGTGTACGCGGCATGACAGCCAAATTTGAAAGGAAATTCTAATACCTATAATTGAATAGTTAGTTATTATTACTTGGCTATTATTTCAGATTTTCAAATTTTGGGGTTTTCAGATTTTCTAATTTCTGAATTCTTGAATTTCTAAATTTACGAATTTCTAATTTACGAATTTCAAAATTGTATTTATGAATATTCTAATTTAAGAATATCGGGAAAAGTTTGTTAAATAAGTTTACATTAATTTGGATATTTCCGAATTAACGAATTTGACAAAATTAGTGAAAAAAATGATTTGTAAGGACACAAATTGCACATGCCTTCCCAGGGGAGTGACTAGTCACATGACATACGCAGTGTCCCGGGTGTCAGAACATATAATACCTTCAGGTCTCATACACACGGGGCGTTGTTACAGCGGCTGTTTTGGGCGTCAGGCATTTTTTTTTTACAGCCAGTAAGCTCACCAGCATGTTATCAGTGTTTTTTGGCAGGAGTGTTTTCAGGCTGAAAAAAAAACAGAACTAGTGCGTTTGAAGAGTTTTGGCTGTAAGAACACTCTAACTCTGAAAAGTGCGGCAAAATTGGACCTATCTGGTGTTTATGAGTGTTTTTGAGCCTCACGATTTTGTGTGAGTATAATTGTTTTTTTTAAACGCTGAATGGTAAAAAAACGCTGTTGCAAAAACGCAGAAAAACTCACAAAGTTTTCAAAGCGTTATTCTACAGATAAAGCTATTGCCGTTTTTACTTTCAAAAGTTTTCATTTTCCAAGAAATAAGGAACAAAATACAGGGTGACCACAAATAAAATGAAAAAGCGTGACATGGACATGAAAACAATTCACAGAAAAAGGTACAAAAAGCAAAAAAAAATATGTACACAAAGCAATGCACACATGCCAACTAAACAAAAAATGCAGATCAAAGAAAAAAGAATGCTAAATAAAACCTAAAGATGGATAATCAGAGATGTATATAGAGGGGAAACCGAAACCCCCCCTCAAACATGCTATAAACATGCTATAGACTACAAAACCAGTGAGCCCCTGGGGTAGTTATAAACAACCAAGACCCACCCAGCGGACGGGCGAAATGGGCCCCTCACCCCCCAGCACCCCCACAGGGATCAAGCTGTGCCCAAGGGCCGAGACCCATCCACCCCCCGCCCCGGAAGGATACCTCATAAAGGCTCAATAACCCCCAGATCATCCTCTGGGAGATCCCCAATATCAAGAAGTCGTCACTCTGAAAGGGAAAAAGAAGGGGAGAGGTAGTCAAAAACAGAAAAAAGAAAAGAACAGAAGTAAGAAATATAAAGAAGAAAAGGGGAGGATGGTGGGATGCCCAACTGACTACCCATAAATACTGATCTGGATTCAGGTAGGCTGAATACCTGGGACCAGGGATATTCCCATGAACTTGGCCCAAGGACCCCAAACCTGCTCAAAGACCGGTTTAGTGTCATTAAGAACACTGGCTAACTTCTCCTGGGCCATGATCCAGGATACCTTCCGAATCGCTACTTTAACCACTTAAGCCCCGGACCATTTTGTTGCTAAATGCCCAGGCCAGGTTTTGCGATTCGGCACTGCGTTGCTTTAACAGACATTTGCGCGGTCGTGCGATGTGGCTCCCAAACAAAATTGGCGTCCTTTTTTCCCCACAAATAGAGCTTTCTTTTGGTGGTATTTGATCACCTCTGCGGTTTTTATTTTTTGCGCTATAAACAAAAATAGAGCGACAATTTTGAAAAAAATTCAATATTTCTTACTTTTTGCTATAATAAATATCCCCCAAAAACATATATATATTTTTTTTCCTCAGTTTAGGCCGATACGTATTGTTCTACCTATTTTTGGTAAAAAAAATCGCAATAAGCGTTGGTTTGCGCAAAATTTATAGCGTTTACAAAATAGGGGATAGTTTTATTGCATTTTTATTATTTTTTTTTGTTTTACTACTAATGGCGGCGATCTGCGTTTTTTATCATGACTGCGACATTATGGCGGACACTTCGGACAATTTTGACACATTTTTGGGACCATTGTAATTTTCACAGCAAAAAATGCATTTAAATAGCATTGTTTATTGTGAAAATGACAGTTGCGGTTTGGGAGTTAACCACAGGGGGCACTGTAGGAGTTAGGGTTCACCTAGTGTGTGTTTACAACTGATGGGGGGTGTGGCTGTAGGACTGACATCATCGATCGAGTCTCCCTATAAAAGGGATCACTCGATCGATGCAGCCGCCACAGTGAAGCACGGGAGCCGTGTTTACATACGGCTCTCCCCGTTCTTCAGCTTCAGGGAGCGATCGCGATGGGGCGGCTATAAACGAATAGCCGTGCCGTCATCCCGGATCGCTCCCTGCGGGTTACCGACCGCCGCATGTATATGTACATGCGGCGGCCGTTAACCGGTTAATAGAAACTCTCAGGCATTTCCACACCCTAGCCATAGTAATTTTACCTCCCAACAAAATAAAGTGAATTAGTGAAATGCATTAAGAAGTACAAACTCGGAGCTGCGGTGGCTCAACGCGATTGGCACTGCGCTGACAAGCCATTCACCTTTGCAGCTAGAGGTTCGGATCCCGGTCTCGGCTACATGTGAATTGAGTTTGGTGGTCTCAGCCCGGCTCCCGGTGGGTGTGCTATGCGAGGTAAGCTTGCGCTTAGTACGCCCACCCCCCTCCCACAAAAACCACCTTACTTACACGCACTGGAAATTGGGTTAACATGCATGCACTTTGACCACACGGTCTCTAAAAAGATAGGCAAAGGACTAACGGGGCTGGTTGAGCGGGCTAGATCCTCTCACTCCCTTATAGGGAGTCCCTCTGCCCAGTTGGGCTTCAAAGCGGAGCAGGTAGGGCGGGCTGTGTGGGAGGACCCCCTCACACACCCACCGGGGCATGGAGAAAGGTGGCAGATTGCCTCTGGGGGAGGCCTGCCTACTCCCAACTCCTGCATTCCGGCTCCTCTCTCGAGTACACGCACAAAATACACTTTAAAAAACAAAAAAAAAGAAGTACAAACTCTGGAGACCTGGGAATCTCGCAACCCGTGACTCTTGTAATGAGGTTCAATATTTTCCTCCAGAAAGATCGGATTCTGGGGCATTCCCACCAAACATGGGCGATAGTGCCCAGCAGTTGGCAACCCCTAAAACATAGTAGGTCAGCAGAAGGAAAAAACGTCACCAATTTGTAAGGCGTTAGATATCATCTGGTCAAAATTTTTAAACTCGCTTCAGTAAGGGAAGTATTAATAACACCTTTATATGCACGGGTTACAGCCGACTGCCAGGACTCCAGACTCCACTGAAATTGGAAATCATCCTCCCAAACTAACATGAAAGAGGATTTACTAGACAAGAAGGAAAGTGACGCGTAGATAATCAAAATGCCTCCCCTCTGCTCCATGGACTGACTGCACCATACTTCATAAGGAGAAAATTTAGGGGGATTAAATCTATCAGGCCAAATGCTGTGGAGGAAATGATTAATCTGATAGAAACGGAATCTTTCCGAATATGGAAGATCCAGGTTACTTACACAGTGTGCTAGGGTTAAGGGACCATTAGATGTAAAAAACTGACCTAGACGATACAGCCCTTTATCAAGCCACCACTGGAACGCTTTTATGTCAATCCGGGGGGGGGGGGGGCAATGGGTTTACGGAATAGGTGAGATAAAGGTTTAACAACCAAAATAAGATTAGGATTTACTTTCAATTTGTCCCACATGGCAAAGGAGTTTGAAAGCGTGGGGGCTAAAATAGGGGGTCTATCTCTGGGGGACTATCTCTGGGGGTCTATCTCCAAGCCAGAAAGTCCAACGTGTGAAGGGGGGCGGCTTGCCATTCAATCTGAACCCAACCAGGCTTTTCCCTCTTAGAGTAAATTATGGAGAATTGGGCTAGCCTAGTATCTATGCACATGGGGTACGCCCAGACCGCCATTTTTTCTAGAGAGATAAGGGGTCTGTTGTTTAATTCGGTAGCCCGAACTCCCCCAAATAAATTTAAGAATTTTGCCCTGGAAATAACGTAAATGGTCTATCCTCAGTGGAATAGGAAGAGCCGGAAATAGGTAAAGCAGCCTGGGCAATAAAGTCATCTTGACTGCGTTTTTTCGTCCTAGCCAGGACAAATTTTGCTTAGACCACAACCTCATGTCTTGTTCCAATTTATGGAACATAGGAGGGTAATTTTTAGCATAAAGAGACTCAAAGTTAGACATAAGATAAATGCCTAAATACTTAATGGAAGAATCACTCCAGGCAAACTGGAAATTTTGTTTGAGCCGGGTAACCATCTCAGTACTCAGGGAGACATTTAAGGCTAAGGATTTAGAAAAATGTACTTGCAGGCCGGAAATTGAACAAAAAGAAGAAAGGATCTTTGTAACGAGACCCTTGCTCGCTCGCTTCCGCTCCCCCGACACTCCTCTGCTACTATTGAGTCAGCTTGCAGATCGCAACGTCTGATGGTTCAGTCATCCAAGGCTCTGGGATCCGAACTACAGCTATGTGCCGTTCGGACTCCATTAGAACAAACACCAGGCAGGCTGTATGTAAGTTCAAACAGGAAGACTTTTATTGGAAGCACACAACACACTTTTATACAGAATTTGGAACATCCCGCCCCCAACAACCGCTTTCCTATTGGTCAATTGTAAAGTACATGTAGTCCTCCTTCAGGTCCTCTTAGCCATGCAAATGAGGACTTGAAAATGAGTCAGCAGGGATTGGTCCGATAGCTTGAATAGAAGTCTGCTATGTGTAATGAGACAGAAGCCCCAGGGGGCAATCAATGTACACAATAGCCAGACACAGAACAATGGAGCCGTCTGGAGCTTTAAGACAGAGCAGAAGACCCCCTGTCATGAAAGGAGATTCCGCAGTCCTGTCAATGTCAGGGGAATTCAGCCCCAGCGCGTCAGTGTGCGCGGCGCGCGTCGCGGGAATGCGCGCGGCGCGCGGCGCGGGAGTGCGCGCGGCGCGGGAGCGCGCGCGCCCGCTGACGGCGTTTGGCGCCAAGGAAACGCTATTTAAACTGGTCAGTCCCTCACCATCTTGCTGACCAGTCTACAGCGTTTACCTGAGAACCTGCATCTGCTACCTATTGATTCACCTGTTTACCTGACCCGGCTTTCCTTGACCTTCCTCGTCTGCAACCCGCCTTTGACCCCGGCTTTTCCTGACCACGGCTCTGCTCAACCCCTGGCTTGTCGCTGCCCGCCCGTATTACTGACCCGGCTTGGACTACCACGATTCTCTGGACTTTCCTTGTTACCTGAACCACTTACCGGTGACCCGACCGGCTTACTTACCTGCCTGATCTCTGTACCTGCAAGTGCCCTGCCTGAACCAGCATACCTACCGGCTACCATTCCTGGACCACTACTCAGCTTTACCACCAGGCACTTGTGTCCCTCCGGACCCTTGACCCTCTGTCCATTCTACCAGTAGGTCTTGGGTCGGAGGCTTACGAGAGGCCGCTCCCTGCACGTTGGGCTCTACAACCAGGTACGTGACAGTACTGGTCAGCCATGACCGAGCCCACGCAGGGAGCGTCTCCTATGGAGGACTTATGCCGCCATCTGGATGGTCTTACTACGGCTGTAAGGAACCTACAAGAGGGTTATACCCGTTTGGAGGAGCGCGTCCAAACTTTGGCTACAACCGCTCCTGCGGCATCCGGAACTTCAGCCACCCCTTCTGTAGTGATGTTGCCACCGGAACCCCGTGTGCCCACACCTGAAAGATTTTCTGGTGACCGCAGCAAATACAGAGCCTTCCGCAACGCCTGCGAACTTTTCTTTGCGCTACAACCTAGAACTTTTTCGCTCGAAGCTACAAAAGTGGGCTTCGTCATCTCGCTGTTATCCGGCGAACCCCAAACCTGGGCACATCGCCTGTTGGAACGCAAGGAAGAATGCCTTAACCATCTTGCTGCCTTTTTTCAAGCCATGGACCTTATTTATGAGCATACTCAGTTAGCGGCAACTGCTGAAGCAGCGTTATGTGTACTCCAACAAGGGCGCAGGGCAGTAGAGGACTATGTAGCTGAATTCAGACAGTGGAGTTCCGACACCAACTGGAACGATGTTGCCCTGCGTCACCAGTTCCGTGCGGGCCTCTCGGACTCATTAAAGGACGAACTGGCTCGAGTGGGCATTCCCGCAACGCTTGACGCCCTCATCCTCCTCTCGGTACAGATCGACAGACGTTTAAGGGAACGGCGTGCTGAACGTACATCCGGTTCCGCACGACCCACATGGATGATGCCACGGGTACCAAGCTCTCCGCATATACCTCTTCCAAGTGCTGTATCGACCTTTGCCGATGCCCCAGAACCAATGCAACTAGGCCTACTGCGGCCCTCTCTAACACCAGAAGAGCGCCAGCGGCGCCGACGCAATAATCTCTGTCTGTATTGCGGAGGATCCGGGCACTATGTAAACACCTGCCCTGTCAAGTTCCGTAAGTGTTCAGTCTTGCCTTCTACCCTTTCATCTACTTTATGTAATAATGATACTCACCTGGTAATTTCAATCTCTCTGCAGCTCCCAGGAGGGGACGTCCAAGTACCCGTGATTATTGATTCCGGCGCTTGCAGCGGCTTCATGGATGCTTCCTTTGCCGCCCGACATGGAGTTCCTCTTCGACCTAGACGCTCGGAACTCACCGTTCATTTAGCCGACGGATCAGCCATCAGATCCGGCCCTGTCACTCAGGAAACTGCCCCCTTACACATGCTCATTGCTAACAACCATCGAGAAGTTCTTTGTTTTGATATCATTGTGTCACCTATCTTTCCCGTTATCTTGGGAATGCCCTGGTTAAAGACTCATAATCCCCAGATTGACTGGGAGTCCGGGGAGATCAACTTCCTTTCTTCTTACTGCCGCCAACGTTGCCTCCAGGAGTCTGCAGCTTCCTCATCTCCCTTAATGTGTCTAGACTCTGAAGTTGGAAACCGTCAACTGGTTCCGGAGGCGTATCATGGTTTCCTGGATGTTTTTAGTAAAAGAGGGGCAGAAACCTTACCTCCACACAGGTCCTACGACTGCCCAATTGAACTTTTACCTGGTGCAGAAATCCCGTTTGGTAGGATATTTCCCTTGACAGAACTGGAATTGGGCACGTTAAGATCCTATATTGACGAAAACCTTGAAAAAGGCTTCATACGCCCTTCCACATCCCCCGCGGGAGCCGGCATATTCTTTGTGGAGAAGAAAGACCATTCTCTACGCCCCTGCGTAGACTATCGGGATTTGAACAAAATCACAATTAAAAACAGATATCCCCTTCCTCTTGTCCCCGAATTATTCCAGAGACTAGGAGCAGCCGTCATCTTTACCAAACTCGATCTCCGCGGGGCCTACAACCTTGTCCGTATTAGAGACGGAGACGAGTGGAAGACAGCATTCCGCACCAGATTCGGGCACTTTGAATATTTAGTTATGCCCTTCGGTTTGTGCAACGCCCCAGCCACCTTCCAACATTTCGTAAACGATATATTTAGAGACTACCTTGATCTATTCGTCATTATCTATCTGGACGACATCCTGGTCTTCTCTTCCTCCCTGCCAGATCATCGGAAGCATGTCCAAAGAGTCCTAGCGCGGCTCCGTCAACATAGCCTATACGCTAAAGCCGAGAAATGCGAGTTTGAACAAGAAAGTATTCAGTTTCTGGGTCTTATAATCTCAATCGAAGGTGTCAGGATGGATCCTCAGAAGGTCACTGCTATCACAGAGTGGCCTGCTCCCACCGATAAGAAAGCAGTCCAACGCTTCGTGGGATTTGCGAATTTTTATCGTAAGTTCATCAAGGGCTTCTCTTCAATAATCGCCCCTATCACAAGTCTAACCAAACAGGGCACCCGTTTTCAGTGGTCTCCCGAGGCACAAGCTGCTTTTGTCACCTTGAAGGATCTGTTTATTTCAGCCTCTATCCTGAAGCATCCTGATCCGGTCCTACCCTATACATTGGAGGTGGATGCCTCTGAAGTGGCGGTCGGGGCAGTGCTCTCTCAAAGACAGGGGTCCAAATCGCTCCTACATCCGGTCGCTTTTTTTTCCCGCAAACTTTCAGAAGCCGAGAGGAATTATGATGTTGGGGACAGGGAGATTTTGGCAATCAAAGCAGCCCTCGAAGAATGGCGCTATCTTCTGGAGGGTGCTGCACACCCTATTCTGATCTTCACGGATCATAAAAACTTAGAGTATTTAAAGGTTGCCAAAAGACTGAAGCCACGCCAGGCCAGGTGGGCATTGTTCTTCACCCGATTTTCGTTCCATATAACCTACAGACCTGGGTCGAAAAACACCAAGCCCGACGCCCTCTCCCGGATGTTCAGTGGTCTTGAAGTCCCTTCATCTTCAGACACCATCCTTACTCCTGGAAATTTTCTCATGTTACAAGGAGACCTTCTCTCTCAAATCAAGCAGGCTTCTTCAGGAAATTCCTTAGCCCCAGATCCTACTCTACAGTTAAGGGATGGCTTACTCTGGAACAAGGACAAGATTTTCGTCCCTCAACAGCTACGGGTAGCAGCTCTTAAGTCCTGCCATGACCATGAGCTAGCTGGTCATTTTGGGATACATAAGACGGCTGAGCTCCTCCAGCGCACCTTCTGGTGGCCCCAACTACTTCAGGACTGTAAAAATTACGTGGAATCCTGTATTACCTGTATTCAGCATAAGGGTAGCAGAACCAAAGCTTGGGGTTTACTCAAACCACTGCCTGTTCCAGAGAAACCGTGGAGAAGGATTTCAATGGACTTCATTGTTGAGCTACCCCCTTCGGAAGAATATACCACTATCTTTGTGGTGGTGGACAGGCTTTCAAAGATGGCGCACTTCTTACCAATGCTGGGGACACCTTCTGCGGCTGAAACAGCAAAAATTTTCATAAGAGAGATTGTGAGACTTCATGGCATACCTGCTAATATTGTATCGGACCGCGGGGTGCAATTCACCTCAAGGTTTTGGAAGGCTCTGTGCGGGGCATTGAAGATTGACCTTTCCTTTTCTTCTGCGTACCACCCGCAGACCAATGGCCAAACGGAGCGCACCAATCAGACGCTCGAGCAATATCTGCGATGCTTCTCCAGTTTTTCACAGGACGATTGGGCCTCTCTATTGCCTCTGGCAGAGTTCGCCTACAACAACTCGGTCCATTCGGCCACCAACCAATCTCCATTTTTTGCTAATTATGGCTTCCACCCTCTCTTCCTATCCAACACTATCCCGGAATGCTCAGTACCAGCTGCCCAAGAAACCTTGGATTTTTTCGCCACTAATAATAAATTACTCCAAGAGACAATGGCAAAGGCCCAAGAACATAATAAAGAGGTATTCGACAGGAGGAGAAGGGGGGAACTTGATCTGGCTCCAGGAGACCAAGTTTGGCTGTCCACTTTGAACCTAAAACTAGCCTGCCCGTCCAAGAAACTTGGTCCCAAGTTTGTGGGGCCTTTCCAGATTCTCAGGAGGATTAACGAAGTGGCCTACGAGTTAAAACTACCTGCTTCTTTCCGGATCCATCCAGTTTTCCATGTGGCACTTCTCAAGCCTGCGATCCCGGATCCCTTCACCGACCGGAATGTCGGTCCCCCCGAGCCGGTACTTATCGACGGCGAGGAGGAATTTGAGGTGGAATCCATCCTAGATTGTCGGAAGAGACGTAACCTAGTGCAATACCTAGTGAAATGGAAGGGTTATGGTCCGGAAGAAAATTCCTGGGAACCAGAAGCCAACATTCATGCCCAGAGACTGATCCAAGCTTATAAAAGGGCACACCCAAGAAGATTGGCCCAGTTGGGCATCCGGAGGCTGCCCGTAGAGGGGGGGCAATGTCATGAAAGGAGATTCCGCAGTCCTGTCAATGTCAGGGGAATTCAGCCCCAGCGCGTGCGCATTGGCGCGCGTTTGCGCGCGCATGCGCGCGTCAGTGTGCGCGGCGCGCGTCGCGGGAATGCGCGCGGCGCGCATCGCGGGAGTGCGCGCGGCGCGGGAGCGCGCGCGCCCGCTGACGGCGTTTGGCGCCAAGGAAACGCTATTTAAACTGGTCAGTCCCTCACCATCTTGCTGACCAGTCTACAGCGTTTACCTGAGAACCTGCATCTGCTACCTATTGATTCACCTGTTTACCTGACCCGGCTTTCCTTGACCTTCCTCGTCTGCAACCCGCCTTTGACCCCGGCTTTTCCTGACCACGGCTCTGCTCAACCCCTGGCTTGTCGCTGCCCGCCCGTATTACTGACCCGGCTTGGACTACCACGATTCTCTGGACTTTCCTTGTTACCTGAACCACTTACCGGTGACCCGACCGGCTTACTTACCTGCCTGATCTCTGTACCTGCAAGTGCCCTGCCTGAACCAGCATACCTACCGGCTACCATTCCTGGACCACTACTCAGCTTTACCACCAGGCACTTGTGTCCCTCCGGACCCTTGACCCTCTGTCCATTCTACCAGTAGGTCTTGGGTCGGAGGCTTACGAGAGGCCGCTCCCTGCACGTTGGGCTCTACAACCAGGTACGTGACACCCCCCCACTGTGTAACAGATTTCAAGGAGGAACACTTCCGCATTCCAAGGTCCATGACAATACTTCCCCTGGGAAACAGTCCAACAGCCACAGTGGGACCCCGAATGGGTCAACTCGAGGATGTTGGAAAAGTAGTCTTAGGGTTACAGGTCTGTCTGCCGGGGTAACACCTCCCGTCTCAGTGCCAGCATGTCCCGGGTCCCCAGTATCTTTTCTGGCCCATAGTCTGTCGGTAGGATGCCCGCCCCCAGTCCCTTTCAAAACACACAGTGACAGTGGGTTCTGTCACATTTCTCCCCTTTCCACCCCAGGCAAACAGGAAAAGCAAAAGTACGACTCTGGCGCTGGGGAACAAAACCGCACATACGATCCCCCGGGAATAAAAACAGCCGCTGCAGAGTGGGAACAGCTGTCTGCACTCCTCTGATCCGGGGCTGGGTTGCAGATATTGGGGGGAGCTGAAATATCCTCTGCCCTGATGCCAGCGCTTCAGCTGGTAGGGAACATAGGCTGGTAGGGCTATGCATTTGGGGAGGAAAAGGTACTTGCTTTTCTACTGGTGTAGTTACCAGCCGCTGAGAAGTTATCTTGCAGGGACTATTTCCCAGGATTCTTCATCTCTTGTTCTGATGCTGGGCAGAGACCATCAGCGCTCTGTCCTGTAGCCAGCACTTCTGCTGTCCAAGTGCTGGGGAGGGAGAATTGCTTCCTCTACTCCCGGTGGGGATATCTGTGGTTGGGGAAACAGCTCACGCAGGTCATCTCTCAGACTCTCCGGATCCAACTCTTTTTCTGATGCGGGGCAGATTACAGTGGTACTCTGCCCTGTAGCCAGCGCTTCTGCTGGGGGGATGAACATTGTGGTAGTGTCCAATTGCTGGAAAGGGAGAATTGCTTCCTCTACTCCCAGTGGGGATATCTGCTGTTGGGGAAACAGCTCACGCAGATCATCTCTCAGACTCTCCGGAGCCAACTCTTTTTCTGATGCTGGGCAGATGCCAGGGGCACTCTGCCCTGTAGCCAGCGTTTCTGCTGGGGCACCAGATGAGATACTCTGGACTTGCTGCTGATCACCATTTCCCAGCCTTCCAGCACCTGTCTCAACTCCCCTCTCTGAGACCTTCATGCTATTAGCTTGTCTCGCTGCCTGGGGGACCTTCGGTGCGTTCCGGCATTCTAGCGCTCGCAGTGCCCTCTGTATCATCGCCGCTTCTTCCATTGCGGTTAGGACGGGAAAACGTAGGGTCACCCATGGCCCCATTTGCTCCTCAACTTTTTGATTGTCTGCTATTTCTACCGGGCAGTCCCAGGCAACGGGGGCCATGCCAGGCTGCTGATCACCGTCAAACAGCTGCTTGTAGGCAATCTCGAGCTCCCATTCCTGCTCAACCAGACCTCCAAAGGGAATACAACCTGCCCAAGAACCAATCTGTGACATGCCCACCAGATGGAACTCTACGTTGGCTATGCTGCAGCGGCTGCACACGCAGCAGAGGGCCATCAATGAGTATCTGTGCCAATATGGCAGCAGAACTGGGTCAGGGGAGCTTGGTTTTTTTTCCCACGCCAGTGGGCCTTGATCAGGGATGCATGCACTGTCCTGTCACCATTTGAGGAGGCCACAAGGATGGTGAGCAGTGACAGTGCATGCATCAGTGAGACTGTCCCTCTTATTCACATTTTGGAGCACACACTGCGTGGAATAATGGACAGGGCCCTTTAGGCAGAACAGAGGGAGGAAGAGGAGGACTTCCTTACCTCTCAAGGCCCCCTTTATCCAGACAGTGGTCCTACTTGCCCGCCTAACACAGAAGAAGAGGACGAGGAGGAGGAGGATTGTGTCAGCATGGAGGTGGAGCCTAGCACTCAGCATCAGCAGCAGTCTTCAAGGGATCAATTACAGTCCCAAGGAACCCATGGACTTGTACGTGGCTGGGATGTGGTGGCTGCGGATCCTGTCGTCCTCAGTGACCCAGAGGACTCCGGACCGAATGTCTCAGCAAACCTACGCTGCATGGCCTCCCTGATCCTGCAAAGCCTGCGGACGGATCCACGTATTCATGCTATCAAGGAGAGGGAACATTACTGGCTGGCAACTCTCCTTGATCCACGTTACAAGAATAAGGTTGTGGACCTTATCTTGCCGGCGCAGAGGGAGCAGAAGATGAAACATCTTCGGGAGGCCTTGCAGAAAGGTCTGTGCCACGCGTTCCCAGAGACTGGGGGGTTACAAAATCCAGGTCCTGGACAATGTGTTGCTGAGGCTTCGGTCAGTCACAGAAGGAGCGGTAGAGAAGGTGACCGTCTGACCAATGTGTTCAGACAATTTTTTAGTCCGCACTACCAAGGTATGACCGGTTCCAGCAACCATCGCCAGCGTTTGTTTTACATGGTGTGGGAATACCTAGGGGCAAGATCAGACTTGGACACCTTTCCCACCGAAAATCCTCTGCCTTACTGGGTCTTGAGGATGGATCACTGGCCAGAGCTTGCACAGTAAGCAATTGAGCTACTGGCTTGTCCTGCATCCAGCGTTCTTTCAGAAAGCACATTCAGTGCTGCTGGAGGCTTTGTGACCGATCACAGGGTTCGCCTCTCCACCGACTCCGTCGATCGACTGACCTTCATAAAAATGAATCAGGCTTGGATCACCACCAGCTACCAAGCACCTGATGCTGATGTAACTGAATATATTTTTTTGAAATGTCAGATCCCTTGGAGACTGCCTATGCTGATGCTGAGTGACTGTCCTGTTATGCTGACTGAATATCCTTTTCCTCCGCAATGATCTTGCTGATAGCTTGTAAGAACATTGTTGGTTCTGGGCATGCCGCAGAGAGTAGTGGGTATGACCAGATTGGGTATAAGAAGGGCTAAGTTCCCTTTCACATTGGAGCAACTTGTGCGATTTGACCTGTCACATCGCATGACAAGTCGCACCCTATTTCCGGCAATGGCCATGTTCAAATGCAGCACTGATTTGAAAAAGTTGTTCCTGCACTACCTTTGGTAATTTCAGGTGCGACTTGCATAGACATCTGTACATGAAGTCGCACAGATGTCTTTCAAGTCACACCTGAAGTCGCGCTCACATGCGGTTTTGAAAACATACGAATTTAGATGAAGTTGCACGATTTCAAAGCCGCAGTCAATGTGAAAGGGGGCTCAAAGAGGATGATTAAACAGAAGCACCCCCTGACCACCTACCTCTAAATAAACATAGCAGCTGCATCGGTGACTACACATTGCCGTGATATCGATGCTTAGCTTCACAGTCCCGCAACCAGACATGTCACAGGCGGCACTGTTACATTTTCCCATTTATGTCACAGTCGCCACAGCCACAAGCCAAATGCACAGATAATCAGAGACTGCGGATGGACTACAGGTAATGACCAGAGACTGCAGATGCGACTACAGGAAATGACTAGAGACTGCAGATGCGACTACAGGAAATGACCAGAGACTGCGGATGCAACTACAGGAAATTACCAGAGACTGTGGCTGCGACTACAGGAAATGACCAGAGACTGTGGATGGACTACAGGAAATGACCAGAGACTGTGGATACGACTACAGGAAATGACCAGAGACTGCGAACGGACTACAGGAAATGACTAGAGACTGCAGATGTGACTACAGGAAATGACCAAGCACTGCAGACAGACAACCGGAAATGACCAGAAACTGCAGATGCGTCTACAGAAAATGACCAGAGACTGCAGATGCGACTACAGGAAATGACCTGAGACTGCAGGAAATGACCAGAGACTGCGGATGTGACTACAGGAAATGACCAGAGACTTTGGACGGACTACAGAAAATTACCAGAGACTGTGGATGCGACTACAGGAAATGACCAGAGACTGTGGATGCAACTACAGGAAATTACCAGAGACTACAGATGCAACTACAGGAAATTACCAGAGACTACGGATGCGACTACAGGAAATGACCCGAGACTGCAGATGCAACTACAGGAAATGACCAGAGACTGTGGATGCAACTACAGGAAATTACCAGAGACTACAGATGCAACTACAGGAAATTACCAGAGACTACGGATGCGACTACAGGAAATGACCCGAGACTGCAGATGCAACTACAGGAAATGACCAGAGACTTCGAAAGGACTACAGAAAATGACCAGAGACTGCGGATGTGACTATGGGAAATGACCAAGGACTGCGGACGGACTACAGAAAATGACCAGAGACTGTGGATGCGACATACTACAGGAGATGATCAAGTAGCCATTTTTAAAACTTTTTCTAACTTTCAGCAATGCACAGCTATACAGGGGGGTAAACAACACTGTCAGGGAGGGTTTAGCATAACAGTGAGTCTACTGTCTCAGCAGGGCTCAAGTCCTGCGGGAACGCGTGGGAACGGAGTTCCTGCACTTTTTTCACAACAGGAACTCAGATCCCTTTGCAGAACTAGAGCAGCAGAGCCAATCCTTCACTAAGCGGCGATGCCCAGCTCGAGTCACTGTCAGGGGCAGGCGAACCTTAGTAATCCTTTATGTTATTGGCCGCTTCTTGTATATGGATTCCGTCACTTCCTCGATGCCGCAATGTCTCCTGGGAGCTTTTGTCATTGTTCCCAGGAGACATTGCGGAGGTCTGCCGCGAGTTATCGCAGGATTTAGAAAGAACTTGCTTCTAAGGTACAGTGGATCGAAAAAAAAATAAAAACATGCGGTTTAGTAATTATGCATATGAGCGTATCATTTTTTTTTTTTGGTGGGGGAGTGGATCTTGGGTGGGAGTTCCCACACTTTTTTCCCCAGGACTTGATCCCTGGTCTACAGGCAGGGTATATAGGCAGAAAGACCTACCTGGCAAGCCGGGCTCACTTCCCGCTCTCAGAAGTCCCTGCTGACAGAGCTTCCTTCGGCTAAAGCCGAGCCCAACAGCCTGGGTCGGCGCGCCCCAGTGGTCGGGCGGTGTAACAGCAGACCAGGCTCAGGCAGCACACAACAACAGTGTGTGTGAGTCAGTGGAACTGAGAATCTTCGGAACGCCAGCACACCAACACAGAGAGTAAAGTAGAAAGTCTTTATTGAAGCATAAATACTAAAAGCACTGGTTAAGTACAGGCAGGGGAAATGCAGGTATGGTTGACGCGTTTCACACTATGGAAGTGCTTTGTCAAAACCACAGAAGTTGCAAAAGCTACAATCACATTTATAACACATAAATCATGACAGCACATGTGCATCTCATTCAAATCAAACTCAGCTGTTGCAACTACAAACCCAATAAAATCTCACACAAAAGCACACATATCATTACTACTTCGTCTGCACTGATGCTCTGGGAGGTTTCAACACCCAAAATGCCTCCCCCTTATCTACGTCCCTGAGTGGGTTTCAGGTGATTTGTTAGGATACTTTATCACCTCAGGCAACCATCTGGACTGTTTTTATATTGTATGTGTGTGTTGTGGTGTTGAATTTTTGGAAGGTTTCACAAATTTTTCACATGGATGTATTTCCATACAGTTTTACATTTATTTTTCAATAAAAAAATGTTTTTCATACTACACTGCTTGGATATAATTTGCCTGCTTTATACAGTCTGTACCTTACAGCTGTCTTTCTTTCATTATCCAGTAAGGAACCTTTCCTTGTTCATAAAGATGGTGGTCTGTAGTCCCTGGGACTCCTTCCTCCCTAAGGCCCCTCTCACATTGCCACGACTTGAAAGTTGCAGATTTTGTCGCAATTTCAGGGAATGCCTCTGTAAACATTGAGTGTTCAGCCCCATCCAGCTGTAGTGTATGTCAGCCTTTCATACTTTTCACCAGTGGCGGCCCGTCCATAGGGGGCGCCTGGGCGCCGCCCCCCACCCCCCCAAGGCTACAAAAAAAAAAAAATGAAAAAAAAAAAAAAAGGTCCCTTTAAATTTTTTATTTTTTTTTAAGTTCTTTAAGTTTACTCTGCTAGGGCGCTGGCCACTGTGAACTATGGGAGCGTTCATGTCACTGCAATCCTGTGATTGCAGGCGAGACGCTTCATTTGCAGGGTTTTGTGTTGATTCGAGGCGCAGAGCTAATAGCCCCAGCACTCTCATTTGTCAGACTTCTGCCTGTCTGTGTGTCTGACCATTAGCAATCACTGTAGGACTTGGGAGGTGCTTCCCCTCCAGCAGCCGTCTTACTTTCACTTTCTGTTCTAGTGAAGTCAGGAAGACTGTAGCTGGAGGGACTATTTATTTTTTCCTTTCTGCTCCTATGTGGATGTACACTGGCTGCATTTCCTCCATCCATCTCCATGTGACAGTCAGCAGTGCACACTGAAAACAGAGAAGGTACAGTGGAGGATCAGGACAAGGGGGGGGGGGAGTAAATGTTTCACTGACTCCTGATAACAGCTCACTGCACACTAGGCTCAGCCTTATATATTGCAGGAGATAACGTTCTTCCCCTGTGACACCTTACCCTCAGACTGCTGCTATCTTACTGTTGATTGAACTTGAGGACATAGGTTAACTCTTTACTTCCCTGCATTTGTTTTGTTGGTTTCTCTGATTACCTACTGGAGGTAGGGTATGAGCCCAGGTTCAGACTACTGCGATCTAAGACATGGCATGTGATTTGCACCTGCACTGCGGTGCGAATAGCATGCGATGTCAGTGAGATGTGAGTTCAGCCATACAGTTGTTTGGCTGAACTCGCATTAGATTCGCAGGAAAAAAAAGTGCAGGGACTTATTTTCCCCCCACACTGAAATTGGATCGCATGGGTGTTCTCACCTATGCGATGCGATTTCTGTGTGAGTTCACAGTTCACACTGCGATCTGTGAACCGATCTGTGGGTGCCATTTACATTGTAATGACACCCGCAGCTGTTCGCAGAGGGCAGTGTGAACTGCCAGCAGGAGAGATGCGATGCGGGAACCAACGCTGAAATCGCACTGGTTCCCGCATCACAATCAGTGTGAACCCAGGCTAAAGGAGAAGAATCATCTCATAAAACCAGGGCTGGTGCGCCATGCTTCTAGATTAGAAGCATCCACTATTTTACAATTCAACTGTTTGTTAAACCCGGGTGCATTACAAGGATGAGGATGATGATGACGGGTGTATAATTTGGGGATGATGATGACGGGTGTATTATACAATGATGAGGAGTATGATGATGATGATAATGATGGGTGTATAATATAGGGATGACGAAGACGGGTGTATTATACAATGATGAGGAGTATGATGAAGATAATGATGGGTGTACAATATGGGGATGACGATGACGGGTGTATTATACAATGATGAGGAGGATGATGATGATGATGATGATAATGATGGGTGTATAATATGGGGATGACGATGACGGGTGTATTATACAATGATGAGGAGTATGATGATGATGATGATGATGATAATGATGGGTGTATAATATGGGGATGACGATGACGGGTGTATTATACAATGATGAGGAGGATGATGATAATGATGGGTGTATAATATGGGGATGACGATGACGGGTGTATTATACAATGATGAGGAGGATGATGATGATGATGATGATGATGATAATGATGGGTGTATAATATGGGGATGACGATGACGGGTGTATTATACAATGATGAGGAGGATGATGATGACGATGATGATGATGATAATGATGGGTGTATAATATGAGGATGATGGGTGTATTATACAATGATGAGGAGTATGACGATGATAATGATGGGTGTACAATATGGGGATGACGATGATGGGCGTATTATACAATGATGAGGAGTATGATGATGATGATGATGGGTGTATAATATGGGGATGACGATGACGGGTGTATTATACAATGATGAGGAGTATGATGATGATGATGATGATAATGATGGGTGTATAATATGGGGATGACGATGACGGGTGTATTATACAATGATGAGGAGTATGATGATGATGGGTGTATAATATGGGGATGAGGATGATGGGTGTATTATACAATGACTGGAGCATCAGGGTGTCAGACAGTGTTATTGAGTGTGCCACATCATGTCTCGCTGGATGCTTTGCAATACATGATTTTGGGGATTTCTGCCATGCCATGTGCTGACTATGTTACACTACATAATAGTCACAAATTGTGAGTACATCTGTCCTGTAATGTATACAGCTATATACACCCATCTGTATATAGAGACCATCCTCCATCATCACTGACTGCAGATATACATCATTATTATTGTATTTATTTTATTTCAGGTACTTCTATAGCGCCGTCAATTTACGCAGCGCTTTACATATACATTGTATAGTCACTACCCTCAAGGAGCTTACAACCTAAGGTCCCTAACACACATTCATACACATACTGGGGCCAATTTAGACAAGATCCAATTAACCTCCCAGCATGTCCTGTTACTGTATACATAGCTGTATACAGGACAGATGATGTATATCTGCAGTCAGTGATGATGGAGGAAGGTTTCTATATACAGGAAGGAAGGTTGGTGTATATAGCTAGCTGTATACAGGACAGATGATGTATACCTTCATACCCTGATCTGTGAGGCTGAGCTGTATATTCTGTCCTGTGATGCTAGAGCTGTATACTCTGTCCTGTGATGCTAGAGCTGTATACTCTGTCCTGTGATGCTAGGGCTGTATACTCTGTCCTGTGATGCTAGGGCTGTATACTCTGTCCTGTGATGCTAGAGCTGTATACTCTGTCCTGTGATGCTAGGGCTGTATACTCTGTCCTGTGATGCTAGGGCTGTATACTCTGTCCTGAGATGCTAGAGCTGTATATTCTGTCCTGTGATGCTAGGGCTGTATACTCTGTCCTGTGATGCTAGGGCTGTATACTCTGTCCTGTGATGCTAGAGCTGTATACTCTGATGCTATGGCTGTATACACTGTCCTGTGATGCTAGGGCTGTATACTCCTGACACTATGGGTGGAATACAGGGGATGGTGTGGGTGGAGTATGTAAGGGGTGGGGCTTATGGGAAGTGGGAGGGGTCAAAAATGAAGGGCGGAGTCTTGCGCCCCCCCATCCTGAAACTTCACCAGCCGCCACTGCTTTTCACAGGCTCCAGGCCTAGAGGCTGCACTTGGGGCTCCAGGGAACATTAATATCCCAGAATTGGTCACAAATGGACTAAATGCCTAGCGTGTAAGGGGCCTTAGTGTGATGTTCTTTATAGGCATCTTTCCCTGTTTCTCTCAAAGTTGGGAGGTTTGATTATCTTTACTACTGTGAAAAAACCTTCCTCTTCTGTACTCTGATCTCTGTGTCTAATAATACTGATCTGGATCAGCCTCACCCTGTGTAGGAGGAAGTGACCCCTCCCAACTGCATTCTTCTCCGGTGTCAGAGAATTTTACTTTCATTTCCTCTTCTTCTGTCAGCGATGGCGTCTGGTGATCTGAGAGCTGAGCTGGAATGTTCCGTCTGTCTGAACATTTATACAGATCCTGTAAACCTGAGATGTGGTCACAACTTCTGCCGGGTCTGTATTGATCTTGTGCTGGATACACAGGGGGGGTCTGGAGGATATTCCTGTCCTGAATGCAGAGAGAAGTTTCAGGATCGTCCTGCACTGCAGAGGAACATAACACTACGTAACATAGCGGGGAATTTCCTGTCTGCTCAGCCAGATCAGGAGGAGTCCAGGGTCTTCTGTACTTACTGTGTGGACTATCCTGTACCTGCTGTTAGATCCTATCTACACTGTGAGGTTTCTCTGTGTGATAAACACCTGAGAGTCCACAAAAAGTCCCCAGAACACATCTTATGTGACCCCACCTTGTCCATGGAGAGCAGGAAATGCTCCGTCCATAAGAAGATCCTGGAGTATTACTGCACTGAAGATGAGACCTGTATCTGTGTGTTGTGTATGATTGGAGGACATAAAGAACATAAGATGGAGTCACTGGATGAGGCTTCTGAGAAGAAGAAGGAGACACTGAGGAATGTTCTGCAGGAACTTCTGACAAAGAGAGAGGAGACGGAGGAAAGAGTCCAGAGTCTGCAGGAACACAGGAGGAAAGTAGAAGAAGAAGCAGCTGGTCACACCGAGAGAGTCACTGTCCTGTTTAGAGATCTCAGGAGACGTCTGGATGAGCTGGAGAAGAGAGTGCTGAGGGAAATCTCCGAGCAGGCAGAGCGGATCTCCATCTCCATCCGGGATCTGGAAATAAAGAAGGAGGAGCTGTCCAGGAAGATGCGTCACATTGAGGAGCTGTGTAACACGACGGATCCACTGACTGTCTTACAGGAATCAGACACAGGTGACTTGTGTGATACTGAGGATGGAGATAATGAGGACAGAGAGAGACGTGAGAAGCTCCTCCATGATGGAGGGGGTCTGGATGTGGCTGGGATATCACACAAATTACACACATTATCTGATATAATAACAGAGGTAAATGTAGACTTCAATATACAGGGAGCTGCAGACATATTACTGGATGTAAACACAGCTATTAAATATCTCCATATATCAGATGACAGGAAAACTGTATCCCTGGCAGATAGAATCCAGGATCGTCCAGAAACACCAGAGAGATTTATAGAATATCCTCAGGTGTTGAGCAGTCTGAGTTTCTCCTCAGGGAGACATTACTGGGATGTGGATGTCGGGGGGTCAGATAGATGGACAGTCGGGATGTGTTACCCCAGTATAGAGAGGGGAGGAGATCAGTCAGTGATTGGAAATAATAACAAGTCCTGGGGTTTGTGGAGGTATGATGATCAGCATAAGGTGATGCATGACAGTGATAAGATCCTCTTACCTACCAATATCTCCAGTAACAGAGTCAGGATATATCTGGATTATGAGGCCGGGCGGATCTCCTTTTATGATCTGTGTGATCCGATCCGACACCTCCACACCTTCACCACCACCTTCACTGAGCCCCTCCATGCTGGGATATTTGTATTGAAAGGTTGTATGAAGATCTGTGGGGGGGATGGGAAGATGTGAGAAATCTGCCCAGAAACTAATGACATCACAGGGACAGTGAGATTGGTTGAACATTCAGCCAATAGGAAAAAGCAGTGGGCGGGACTTCTGTCAGTGCCCTGCATGTTTTTCTTAAAGGTGAGATTTCTCCCTCTGTCACTCCCTGTGATTGGGTAGGAGATCTCTCCAGTTACTGGAGTAATAGTGAATGACATGTCCTTATTTGTCAGTGAGAAGGGGTGTGGCCTATAGATAAAGCTTGATTTAATATCTATCTATCTATTGACAATTACTTTCATTGTAATTGTTAGACAGAAAGTTATCACGGTGTGTGACATCATCAATCTCCCTCCTCCTGCCCCTCCCCCACATGCAGTCGCTCTATGCAGGGTGTAATGCGGTCACTGTGATTAGATAGGATGTGGTCACCTGTCCTCTCTTTCCACCCTCCAATCTATACTAAAAAGTATTCAAACTAGACATGTGCACTGCCGAAAAATTAGTTTTTTTGTTTATGTTATTTTTTTTTCTTTGTT
Source organism: Rana temporaria (assembly GCF_905171775.1). Lineage (NCBI taxonomy): Eukaryota > Metazoa > Chordata > Amphibia > Anura > Ranidae > Rana > Rana temporaria. The sequence continues at coordinate 484,012,429 of NC_053491.1, read as the reverse complement.
TTTTTTCGTAAATTCGGGAAATTCTAATTTTAGATTTTCGAATTTTACAACCTTGAAATTTCAATTTTTTTTATTTTCGAATTTCTTAAATTCTGATTTTCCAAAAATTCGAAAATTAAAAAATTAAAATTTTTGAAATTTCGAAAATTGAAAACCAAATTCGGAACTTTGAAAATTGAAAAATTCTAAAATTTGAAATTTCGAAAATATAAAAAATTGGAATTTTCGAATTTTTTTACTTTCGATTTTTCGAAATTCTGAATTTTCGAAAATTTGGAATTTCAAAAATTCGAAAATTCTGATTTCGTATAAATTTCAAATTTTTACATTTTCGAAATTTCGAATTTTAAAATTTTCGCATTTTTTCATTTTCGAATTTTCGAAATCCAAATTTCAAAAAACCTGAATTTCTGAAATTCGTAAATCTGAAAAATTCGGAAATGAAAAAATTCGTAAATACGAAAATTCGGAAAATTAAAAAAAAGAAAATTGTAATTTTTGAAATTCGGAAATACCAAATTTTTTTGGAATTTTAGAAAAAATTTAGAAAAATTGGAAAATAAAAAAATTTGGAAAATACGAAAATTCGGAATTAACGAATTTTGCAAAATTAGTTAAAAAACAAATTCGAAACTAAACGAATTGCACATGTCTAATTCAAACAAATGTAACAATCTCAGCGGAAAGATATGAAGAAATGATTTTCCCTGCACTCACACCTATGCGCTTTTTGGTGCTTTTTGCAGAAACTCTCTACAGTCCATATAACATGGTTTCCTATGGATGTAGTTCACACTTGTGTGTTTTGCGGCGCTAGATTTTTAGAAAAGGGTCAGGGACTTTTTTTCCTGCAGTAGATTACCTTTAGTGTGTAATACATTTCAGTGGAGTCGCACCAAAAACGTTTGTGTTGCATTTTTTATGTTGTTTTTTTACGTGTTTTGCTTTAAATTCCCTGTATACAGTCGGTTGCTAAGGAGTGGGTCAGGAAGCCAGCTGCTATGTCCTTAGCAACGAAGGAGTCATCATCTGTCAGTGGGGTTCCCCGCTGACAGCTGAATGTTAAAAAAAGATTTGCCGGCTAAAAATATTTGAGAAAGAAATGGCGTGCCCCCCGTCCCCCAAACCATACCAAAAAAATGCATGGCTTCCCCCCCAAAATCCATACTAGACCCATATCTGAGCATGCAGCGTGGTTGGTCACGAAAGAGAGGGGACGAGTGTGTGCCTCCCCCCTCCTGAACCATATCAGGCCGTATGCCCTCAAAATGGGGGGGGTACTTTGGGGCAGGGAGGGCTCTGACCCCCACCCCAATGGCACCTTGTCCCCATGTTGATGAGGACAAGGGCCTCTTCTCCACAACTCTGGACTGTGGTTGTGGGGGTCTGCGGACGGGGGGATTACCTCAATCTGGAAGGTTCCCTTTAACAATGGGGTCCCCATATCATGGTCCCTCCCATGTAATTGAGTATGAGGTACAATGTACCCCTCACCCACTCACCCCCAAAAAAGCAGAGTAGTCTAACAAAAAACATGAGATGGCTTTGACAAGTCCTGTATTAAAAATGAATCGTGTCCCCCCTGTGACATCACGGACCCATCATGCCCGGGGTCTTTTTTTACATTCAGGGGGAACCCCGCTGAGAGCTGATGACTCTTCGGTTGTTAAGGACGTGGCGGCCAGCTTCCCGGCCTGCTCCTTAGCAACCAGCTATATACAGAGAATATAAAGTGGGAAAAAATGCATGAAAACTGCATGTAAAAAACACATGAAATACGTGGGTTTAAAAACGCATCAACCGCAACCGCATTGATGTGACCCTGAACTGTTTACCTGGAGAGATGTACTTCCTGTTATTTATAGACTGCAATATAACAGTGTACACTTCTACGGCTCTGAGTGTGGATGTACATGGAGACTCTATAGGGGGCGTACGGCTGCTGCATTACTTACAGAAAGGGGGCGGGGCATTATGTCCTATGGCCCCTCCCAGTACAGGATCATTATGTATAGTGAGAGGGGACATTGTATAGAGTGCCGGACCTGAGACAGAGCGCAGAGTGTAACATGACTTATGGGAGGCACAGATGGAGGTGTACTGGCCCTTTAAGACCCAATCTATCTCTCTATAATATAAGATTACAATAAGCATTAGAAATAAGAATATAATAAGTGTGAAGATTGTGTCATTCTTTCTCATCATATATCGCTGTCCTCATGTATGATTGATAAGTGTCTCTACATTATTATATCCTATATTATATCACTTTTATAATGGATCCTAATATAATGTGTCCCCATAGAATGGATCACCAATAGAATTCTATGGGATCTCTTTTATAACTACTGATTTTATATTGTATCACTTATACTGATTTTTAGGTTTTTGATTTATTTGATTTTTTTTTTTTAGATTTAGGTCACATGATAATTGCCGCAAATGTTTATCAAAATAATATTTTTGGGTGAAAATACAGGAAAATCATTATTAGCGGATACAAATACAACACAACTTACACAATTACTTCTAATTCTACAACATGGACCTGTATTGAGATAATAAATAACAAATATTTGTAAAGTGTAAATTGTGTTTTTATTTTGTAAACCAGTGAGAATTGAAGGAACACAGAACTGTAAATAGGCGACTTACACTGACCAATGGCAGGATTGAGAAAAACATTACAACACGCCCCTTTTATAGAAATCGTTCTGATGATTGGCTTCTGCTGAGCAGGGACGGCCGCACACTGATTGACATTGAGCCGATCCCCGCTGAACCGGCTGAATTTCCATCCATGTATGGCCAGCTTTAGGGCTCATTCACACTGGGGGCAGGGACTGACACTCCTTCCAAAAGCGCTCCACACTCAGATCACTTTTCAGAGGTGTTTGGCAGGTGAGGAGGAAATATCTCACCTCCTCACCACCTGTTTCAACTCCCTTAAAGCAGCGCCACCACCATGCAACTGTGTGCATTGCACATGGATATGGGGGGGTTGCAGAGTGTTCCTATCTACTGCAGAGTCCGGGGGAAGGGTTCCTCTGGGCACAACCAATATGGAAGCTGCAATCAGAGTCATGTGATGGAAACCGGATCCTATGAATGGGTCACGTTTGGTGGGTGGTGGTATCTGCTGAATGCAATAAAAGGGGATCCCGGCTTTGCTTCATGGCCACCACATGTGTACACCCCGGGCTTCTGCCTCTGCAGCTGAAGGGGGAGCAGCTTTGGGCTCAACCAGGGAATTATACCACCCCCCCCCCCCCGACTTCTAGTCTGAAGGATTCTCATGTGTGTTGGGGCACCACAGACAGCCAATCATAAGCTGAGGAGACATTCCTCACCCTGCAGCTGCACATATACATTTCTCTTGAAGCACATGGGGGAGGGGATCAGTGGACATGGGGGGGATCAGAGGAAACGGGGTGATGAAAGCCCATGGAGGATCAGAGGAGATGTCAGAGATCTGCAGAGGAGAGAGGACACTAACTGCAGCCAATAGAAAATAGGAATGGTACTAGTTGTGGTGATTGGGGGGGGGGGGGGGTTGGGGGGGGGGACTTACCTTTGATCAACTGCTGTATTATTCTACTGACCAGAGTCTGGGGGGGGGTCACTTCTGGTGTAAGTTGAAAGTTAGAAATAGAAATGTTTTGAGGCACTAAGGACTTTCATGGTACCATTGAACTCACAACACTACAGTGTAAAATCATTATATTTATTACAAAAGTTTATACAAAATCATTAATAAATACATCACACACCACAGACAAAATGTAATAATATTATAAAAGTAAAAGGAACTAAAACCCCTTCAAAGATTGGATGTCTTCATATTGTCCCCCACAAACGTAAGGAACCTATAATAGATGTTAGTCCAGCCTTCTTGCCGACATGTTTCGTGCGGTAACCGCTTCCTCAGGAGTTTTAGAAGGAGTAATAATCTGCAGAGCACAAGAAATAAATCATAGGACACCAACACAACATGTATAGACATACAGTATGTGCCCATGTATACACGTATGATAAAACACACATATACATGTCCACACAAGATACACACACATAATACATTCACTATATGCAATGCATCACCCCATGCACTGCACAGGAAACTCATATGGCCAATGAAAACAAGGGGGGGGGGGGGGCGGGGGGCCAACCCTCACCTGAAAATTCACACAGACCTGTCCAGGAAGGGAACGCCACATATAGTGGTCTCCCCGGCCAGTGTGGGAGCCAGGTAAGGTGAGGGCTGATAAACTCTGTTTGATATAAGTATTTCCTAATATTATAGCATTGTAAGGGTATCCAACCAGACGTTGTACATAGTGTACAGAGGACTCTATATACACACCAAGGAGATGTAAGAATCCTAAAATATCGTACACTGGCGGTGCGTGATCAAAGAAACAGGAACCCCCAAAAGTACTAGCTGGTCGAAACCTATATAGATAAGTAGAGAGTAATCATTAGAGATGGGCCAAACACCCCCGGGTTCGGTTCGCAGCAGAACTCCCAAACAGGGGAAAAGTTCTAAACACGAACGGAGAACCCCATTGAAGTCTATGAGAGCCAAACAGGAAAAAATCAAAAGACCTAATTTTAAAGGCTTATATACAAGTAATTGGCCATAAAAGGGTTATGGGGGCCGGGTACTGCACTGGGGGACACGTAGCAATACAATTTTTTTTTTAAAGTGCAACAATAAAAATAAAAAACTCTTTTAAATATTAGTGCCTGGGGGGTCCCCTTAGTCTGCCTGTAAAGTGGTGCATCTGTAGCATGTATAGAACCTGCTGCAGCAAAAATGACATTTCTAAAGAAAAAAAAACGAGCCAAATCCCATTTAAATTGACTCGCGGTTGCAATTGCCGACACCCGGCTATTGAGAAAACAAAAGAAAAAAAACTGTGTGGTGTCCCCCCACCCAGTCATACAAGATGCTTTTTTTTTTTTTTACTATTTATTTTACCGTCAATAGTTTTTTTTTTATTCAGCTGTCAGAGGGGAAGCTAATGACTCATTGGTTGTTAAGGACGCCACGGCCGACTTCATAGCTCAGCCTGAATCAGCCTGAATCAGCACATCATGACAGCAGCCCCAGGATTACATGTATATACCACTTGTAATGATGTCATAATCCTAAGCATATAATGTTTCAGCCATCCATGGAGAAAATAAGTGTAATTCCATTAAAACATGTAAGGGTATCATTTATGTGCTGATAGTTTCACAGACTGAGAGATAAGGGTAAGTTGAGGAAACCTATAATTGAAAAACAGGACAACCATGGTAAACTACATAGAAGTGAATTCAGGTAAGTCCCTTAAAAGAAAATGACAACGTTTCTATCTTACCAACAGGTCCAAAAGATCACATATCACTGCCAGAGGGTCTGTGGCAATTTGAGGGGAGCCCATCCCCCTATATATAGCCCTGGCTCTTGTCCAGCTGCTGGTGATGTCACCGGGCCCGATTCCATAGTGCACATGTGCCATAAACAGCATATGCGCAGTGTTTTACAATGTTTGCCACGGAGAGCGAACAACGTCCGTTCCATTGTCCACCCTGGGCAATACAGGATATTGCCATCATATGATGTCAACCCAATGACACCTAGTGGACGGCAGATAGACTGCAACGTGTCCACAGTGTCCTGCATAAGGGACCGCACACTCGCTGGTGTAAAAACCAGTCCAGGCACCATCCCCACATCAACAGGAAAAGGGAACCAGTAGGGCCAGTCAGCACCTCATTGGAAAAGAGTTAAAACAACAACACAGTGCACGGGGCCCACATATCTCTGGTTACAATACAGCAGATAACAATATCAGACATTCTAAGACAAAAAAATATAAAAACTACAAAAACAACCATTATTGACTAAATTAAGTATATCCAATCAACTATCAACAAATCACTGCAATGGGCCTTAGGCAGGGCAATGGACATGTACATGTCAAAAATAATACACATCTAATGCATATCAACACTTGTTATAGCAAATGTACCTATCACAGCAATTTATGGATGTTCAGACCTTAATATTATTATTATTGATCTCCTCCAGAGTGGGAAATTGGAGAATATAATAATTAGAGATGGGCCGGACATCCCCCTGTTCAGTTTGCAGCAGAACTTCCAAACTGGGGAAAAGTTCTAATCCGAACCGAGAACCCCATTGAAAGTAATTGGTCATAAAAGGGGTATGGGGGTCTGGGTACTGCCCTGGGGATATGTATCAATGCAACAAAAAAAAAATATGAATTTATGCAAAGTTATGAATTATCCAAAATAACGAATGCCATATCTAAACAAACGGAATAAATTAATAATAATAATAATAAAAAGTTTGTATTTATATTATTATTAATTCATAATGTTTTATTTGTTTAGATGCGGCATTCGTTATTACGGATAATTCGAAACTTCGGATAAATTCGTATTCGTTACGTTCACTTATGCTGCGTACACGCGGTCGGAATTTCCGACAAGAAAAGTTCGATGTGAGATTTTGGTCGGAAATTCCGACTGTGTGTATTCTCCATCTGACTTTTTCTGTCGAAATCTCCGACAGCAAAAATTTGAGAGCTGGTTCTCAATTTTTCAGACAGGAAAAGTTCTTGGGCTGGAAACACGTACCTGCGCTTGTTTTTACGGCGCAGCGTATCGTATTTACGCTACGCCGCCGTAACTTACAGGAGCAAGTGCAGTATTCACAAAGCACTTGCTCCGTAAGTTGCGGCGGCGTAGCGTAAATGGGGCCGGCGTAAGCACGCGTAATTCAAATGTGGAAGGGGGGCGTGTTTTATGTAAATCTATAATGACCTGACGTGATTGACGTTTTGTATGCATGCGCCGTCCGTGTACATATCCCAGTGTGCATTACTCCCAAGTACGCCGCAACAACGTATTGGTTTCGACGTGAACGTAAATTACGTCCAGCCCTATTCGCGAAGGACATACGCAAACGACGTAAAAAATTTAAATTTCGAAGCGGGAACGACGTCCATACTTAACATTGGCTGCGCCTCCTAATAGCAGGAACAACCTTACGCCGAAAAAGTATAACGTAAACGACGTAAATAAATTGCGCCGGCCGTACGTTTGTGAATCGGCGTATCTAGGTAATTTGCATATTCTATGCCGAAAACAACGGAAGCGCCTCTAGCAGCCAACGTAATATTGCACACAATTATACGTCGCCGCATTCAAGTTACGTCGGCGGAGGAAGCCTATTTTTTCAGCGTATCTGCCTTTGAGAATCGGCGTACCGATACGCCGGCGCAGATTTGAAATTACGGCGGCGTATCTCCAGAGCTACCTGAATCTAGCCCCTTGTCGGAAATTCCGATCGTCTGTATGCAATTCGACGCACAAAAAAAAACACGCATGCTCGGAATCAATTTGACGCATGCTCGGAATCAATTTGACGCATGCTCGGAATCAGTGAACTTAATTTTTCTCGGCTCGTTGTAGTGTTGTACGTCACCGTGTTCTTGACAGTTGGAATTTTGTATGACCGTGTGTATGCAACTCAAGTTTGAGCCAACATTCCGTCGGAAAAAAATTCACGGTTTTCTTGTCGGAATATCCGATCGTGTGTACGCGGCATAACAGCCAAATTTGAAAGGAAATTCCAATACCTATAATTGAATAGTTAGTTATTATTACTTGGCTATTATTTCAGATTTTACAATTTTGAGGTTTTCGGATTTTCGAATTTCTGAATTCTTGAATTTCTAATTTACGAATTTCGAAATTTTCGAACTTATGAATTAATGAATATTCTAATTTAAGAATATTCAGAAAAGCTTGTTGAATAAGTTTACGTTAATTTGGATATTTCCGAATAAACAAATTTGTCGAAATTTTTGAAAAAAATAATTCGTAAGGAAACAAATTGCACATGTCTTCCCGGGAGAGTGACTAGTCACATGACATACGCAGTCTCCCGGGTGTCAGAACATATAATACCTTCAGGTCTTATACACACGGGGCGTTGTTACAGCGGCTGTTTTGGGTGTCCGGCGTTTTTTTTTTCTACAGCCAGTAAACTCCCCAGCATGTTGTCCTATGTGTCCATGCACACATCGGCTTTTATCAGCGTTTTTTGGCAGGAGTGTTTTCAGGCTGAAAAAAAAAAGTGCGTTTGAAGAGTTTTGGCTGTAAGAACGCTCTAACTCTGAAAAGCGCGGCAAAATTGCGCCTATCTGGCGTTTATGAGCGTTTTTGAGCCTCAAGATTTTGTGGGAGTATAATTGTTTTTTTTAAATGCTGAAAAGCGCAAATGGTAAAAAAAACACTGTTGCAAAACGCAGAAAAACTCACAAATTTTTCAAGGCGTTATTCTACAGATAAAGCTATTGGTGTTTTTATCACATCCAGTGGACATGAGACCTCAAAGTCCATCCTTACATCCTCCGATTTAATCTTTCCAGTGAAAGTGTCGTTCCTCAATAATAAATCATTCCCAGCTAATAGTCTTGGAAAACGCAATCCACAGCGACCACCGGGGAACACAGGAAGTGAAGCAGCTGGAAACCACGCCTCCATCCCAAACAGGAAATGACACAATCCTGAGGTCCCGAGACTTGGTGTTCTGTTATGTTCTGTCAAAAGAGCCAACTTGTCAAAATCTCCAATCACGTCACTTCCGGTTTCTCTCCAGCAGTAATAATTACAGATTTCGATGACTTTCCTCTTTTCAATGAACACCAGCAGAGTATACATTACAGTATATGAGGACTTGGATGTTTTGATGAACAATGAATAATGGCTAAGCAGTAAAAAAAGTTGTCTCTGCCTCGGGCCATGTTGTTGGTTAGTAGCAGGCGAAGTAACAATGCCCACTCATTATATTGTCTACTGTAGTGTATACGCTGCCGGTGTTCATTGAAAAGAGGCAAGTCGTCAAAATCTGTATTTACTACTGCTGGAGAGAAACCGGAAGGGACGTAATTGGAGATTTTGACAAGTTGCCTCTTTTGACAGAACACTCAGAAGTGCCCAATAATCAATCATTCCCGGTCGGGGACAGGCACACACGGACCCGAGGAGCACCCCTCCCCAAAATATCTCTGACTAAACCGATTACAATACGATTTATCCAACAAGTACAACATAAAATACACAGAGAGGTCATTGATAAATAAAATCGCCCCACATATAAAATATACACTCACCGGCCACTTTATTAGGTACACCTTGCTAGTCCCGGGTTGGACCCCTTTTGCCTTCATTCTTGGTGACATAGATACAACAAGGTGTTGGAAACATTCCCCAGAGATTTTGCTCAATAGTGACATGATAACATCACGCAGATTTGTGGGCTGCACATCCATGATGCCAATCTCCTGTTCCACCACATCCCAAAGGTGCTCTATTGGACGAGATGTGGGGAGTGTGGAGGCCATTGGAGGACAGTGACCCTCATTGTCCAGTGGTGAGATGATTGGAGCTTTGTGACATGGTGCATTATCCTGCTGGAAGGAGCCATCAGAAGATGGGGACACTGTAGTCATAAAGGGATGGACATGGTCAGCAACAATACTCAGGTAGGTCATGGTGTTTAAACGATGCTCAGTTGGTACTGAGGTGCCCAAAGTGTGCCAAGAAAATATCCCCCACACCATTACACCACCACCACCAGCCTGAACCGGTGATACAAGGCAGGATGGATCCATGCACCAAATTCTGACCCGACCATCTGAATGTCGCAGCTGAAATCCAGACTCATCAGACCAGGCAACGTTTTCCCAATCTTCTATTGCCCAATTTTGGTGATCTTGTGCCCATTGTAGACTCAGTTTCCTGTTCTTTGCTGACAGGAGTGGCACCCGGTGTGGTCTTCTGCTGCTGCAGCCCATCTGCTTCAAGGTTGGATGTGTTGTGTGTTCAGAGATGGTATTCTGCATACCTTGGGTGTAACGAGTGGTCATTTGAGTTACTGTTGCTTTCCTATCATCTGGAACAAGCCTGCCTATTCTCCTCTGACATCAACAAGGCATTTTCCTCCACACAACTGCCACTCACTGGATATTTTCTCTTTTTTGGATCATTCTCTGTAAACATAAGAGATGGTTGTGGGTGAAAATCCCAGAAATACTCAGACCAGCCCGTCGGGCACCAACAACCATGCCACGTTCAAAGTCACTTAAATCCCCTTTCTTATCCCTTTGTGATGTTCAGTTTGAACTTCAGCAAGTCGTCTTCACTACATCTAGATGCCTAAATGCAGTTTCTGACATGTGATTCATTAATTAGCAAATTGTGTTAGTAAGCCATTGTACAGGTGTACCTAATAAAGTTGCCGGTGAGTGTATATACATAAAATGCCTAAAATGGCATAAAAAACTGAATCCACCATTTAAACATCATCTAAATACTACAACACTCCCACAGAAAAGTAAACTACAAACAAAGGTCATTATAACAAAAAAATATAAATAAGACAGAGTATAGTAAAGATATTCTAAGGCCGGGTACACACGGACAAACATGTATGGTGAAAGCGGTCCGTCGGACCGTTTCCACCATACATGTCTGCCAGAGGGCTTCTGTACGATGGTTGTACACACCATCGTACAGAAGTCCGCGCGTAAACAATACGCGGGGCGTGTCCGCGGTGTCGCCGCGACAATGACGCGGCGACGTGGGCGGCCCGCCTTTAAAATGCTTCCACGCATGCGTCGAAGTCATTCGACGCATGCGAGGGACGGCGGGCGCCTGGACATGTACGGTAGGTCTGTACTGACGACCGTACATGTCCGAGCGGGCTGAATTCCAGCGGACTGTTTTAAAACAAGTCCAGGAATATTTGTCTGCTGGGAAAAGGCCCGGCGGGCAAATGTTTGCTGGAATTCGGCCCGCTCGCGCCCACACACGACCAAACATGTCTGCTGAAACTGGCCTGCGGGCCAGTTTCAGCAGACATGTTTGCTCGTGAGTATGGGGCCTAAGAATTACTAATAAAGAAATTGAGATCACAGTAGACATTAAGACCACCTCTGGATAACACTTTGGCCTCATATATCCAGAATGACTCTTCTACTAAATTGCCTCACATAGTGTCCTCCCCTCCACCTTCTCAACTGCCCAAAATTGTAGAACCCCTTTGGGTCCCTGTTATGGCAGTCTCTAAAATGTTTAGAAACCGAATGAGTTTTCAATCCTTTCTTAATGTTATTAATATGCTCCCCTAACTCACACCTGTAATGGTCTCGATGTGTGACCCACATATCGCTTATTGCAGGGACACTCTACCATATAGACCACACCTTTGGTATCACATGCCATAAAATCTTTCATACTTTCTCCCTGTAATATGTGCTGTATGGACTCTTTTTATGGACCCTTATGAGGAGATTGTAGATGTGACTTTATGTTTTGTTGATTATAATTATTTTATAGTATTTTATGTGATTGTATTTTATGTATCGCATAATTGTTGAGAAATGCAGTGAAAAGCGCCAGGGAATGTTCTAGCAGCAATCTTTTTGGGTATCACCATAGGACTACGCTGATTGTTTTTTTTTAGCACTCCTCACTAGTGTACCTTTCTTTGGACATTTTGAGCACAACGGGCCAGATTCTCAAAAAAGCGCCTATCTATAGGTGGGCGTAGCGTATCTCAGATACACTACGCCGCCGTAACTTAGTGAGGCAGGTCCCGTTATTCTCAAAGAACTTGCGGCCAAAGTTACGGTGGCGTAGTGTAACTGTGGCGGCGTAAGCCCGCGTAATTCAAAGTAGGCTAGTGTGGGCGTGTTTTATGTTAATGTGACGTGATTGACGTTTTTAACGAACGGCGCATTCGCCGCCCGTGAACGTATCCCAGTGCGCATGCTCAAAATTACGCCGCAAATAGTCAATGCTTTCGACGTGAACGTAAATTACGTCCAGCCCCATTCACGGACGACTTACTTAAACGACGTAAAACACGACGCTGTTCGTACGTTTCCGACATCCATACCTAACATGACTTACCCCTGCTTTATGAGGGATAACTTTACGCCGGCGTATGTCTTAAGCCCCATACACACTATCAGTTTTCCTGCTGGTTTTCTCTTCAGGTTTACCAAAACCATGTAGTACAAGGACCTGCCTGATTGCATTCAAAATGAAACGCTTAAGGTTTGACCTCATATTAGATGGTTTTGGTAAACCTGAAGAGAAAACCATCAGGAAAACTGATAGTGTGTATGGGGCTTCACGTAAATGACGTATCTTGCTACGCCGGGGCAAACTTACGTTCGTGAATCTAGCTCGTTAGCATATTCGACGCGGAAATCTACGTAAGCGCCCACCTAGCGGCCAGCGTAAATATGCAAATAAGATACGACGGCGTAAGAGACTTACACCGTGCGTATCTTAGCCGAATTTATGCGTAACTGATTCTAAGAATCAGCCGCATAGATACGACGGCTCTCATTCGGACTTACGACGGCGTACATGGCGCTACGCCGTCGTAAGTCCTTTGAGAATCTGGGCCAAAATTTACAGGTACCTAGTGCGACTCATGGGAAAAAGAGCTCCTGGCTGCCAGGGACTGCTTGAAGCCCTACAAATAAAATTCACCTGCTACTACTAGCAGAGATCAGGCCTGGTCTTTCCAACACTGCAGATGTGTGCAATGCGTCAGAAGTGATAGTGATCTACTGACACTGCACTTGTTGGGGGAGGGGGTGGGCTAAACGCAAGTGCTGGCAGCAAATGGGGCTTATCCTGCTAATGCTGCATTTTTGGGGACACTGTACTAAGGGGGCACTAGTAGAGTTCTGTTCATGATCAATATATTGATCCATACAGACACTATACTAGTAATGGCGGTGATTAGCGTCTTATAGTGTGAGTGCAATAGTGTGCGGGCAATCTAACACTATCTGACCCTGGCTGGGAGGGACACTAACTGACCGTGATATCTGACATTATCTGATGTCATAAGTGACACTAATACAGTGATCAGTGATAAATACTCTACATTGACACTCTACTAATGGCACTGGCTGGGTGACAGGGGTGATCAAAGGGTTAATGAAGGCAATCAAAGGGTTACATATGCCTACCTAAGGTGTGTGGGTGCAAAGGGTGCTGCTTTTACTCACTGCGGTGTTCTCTCTTGTCTTTATGAACCAGAAAGGGGTGCCCTTTGGACCTGGTATGGATTTTAGGGGGAGCCAAAAGGTTTTTGAAAAATGGTTAGGGGTCCCCCCATAATCCATACCAAGCCCTAAGGTCTGGTAGTGATTTTAAGGGGAACTCCATGCCAATTATTTTTTTTTAATAGTGTGGGGGTCCCCCCCAAAATTCATACCAGACTTTTATCAGAGGCGGCAGCCCGACAGGCCGGAAAAGGGGGGGAGATGAGTGAGCGCCCCCCCGAACCATACCAGGCCACATGCCCTCAACATGGGGGGTGCTTTGGGGCAAGGGGGCTGCTCCCATAGCACCTTGTCCCCATGTTGATGGGGGAAGGGAAACAGAAAATAGCTTGCACTTGGGATAATGTATAGGGAAAGAAGTTACAGTCCATAAAAGGCCCATAATATATAAAATGGTGGATTAAAGTCTGCATTGAACCAATCAGCTTCAGGGGTGACGGATGAGAGTTCAGTCGTCAAACAATGTCACAGGCGTGGTTTACATAAACCATCAGGGCTGCAACAGAAGCCATGCTGCTCTTTGAGAAGAGGACCTAATCATGGCTTGGGCTTAGGGTTGCCACCTGTTCGGGATTCACCCGGACAGTTCGGGTTTGGAATCATGCGTCCGGGTTTCAGACTGTCTGAGACCCGGACACATTATTCAGACCAGACTAAGTCTTCCACCTTCTCTCTCCAGTCTCTGAGTATGCTAAGGTAAATCAAGGTTCTCAGAGCACTCATTACATCAAAGCTCCCCTCTACACCAGAGGCCACATCAGAGTCCTCGCCGTACACCAGAGCATCCCTTATGTTAGAGTCCCCAGAGTTCTCCCTTACATCAGAGTCTGCAAAGTCTCTCCTTACAGTAAAGGGGAACTCTGCGGATTTGAAAGTAAAATGGGAACTCTGTGGACTCTGATGTAAAGAGGGAACTCTGTGGACTCAGATGTAAAGAAGCAACTCTGTGGACTCAGATGTAAAGGGGGAACTCTGTGGACTTTGATGTAAAGGGGGAACTCTGTGGACTTTGATGTAAAGGGGGAACTCTGTGGACTTTGATGTAAAGGGGGAACACTGTGGACTTTGATGTAAAGGGGGAACTATGTGTACTTTGATGTAAAGGGGCAACTCTGTGGACTTTGATGTAAAGGGGGAGCTCTGTGGACTCTGATGTAAAGAGGGAACTCTGTGGACTCTGATGTAAAGGGGGAACTCTGTGGACTCTGATGTAAAGGGGGAACTCTGTGGACTTTAATGTAAAGGGGGAACTCTGTGGACTTTGATGTAAAGGGGGAACTCTGTGGATTCAGAAGTAAAATGGGAACTCTGTGGACTTTGATGTAAAGAGGGAACTCTGTGGACTCAGATGTAAAGAGGGAACTCTGTGGACTCAGATGTAAAGAAGGAACTCTGTGGACTCTGATGTAAAGGGGGAACTCTGTGGACTTTGATGTAAAGGGGGAACTCCGTGGACTTTGATGTAAAGGGGGAACTCTGTGGACTTTGATGTAAAGGGGGAACTCTGTGGACTTTGATGTAGAGGGGGAACTCTGTGGACTCTGATCTGAAGGGGGAACTCTGTGGAATCTGATCTAAAGGGTGAACTCTGTAGACTCTGATCTAAAGTGTGAACTCTGTAGACTCTGATCTAAAGGGTGAACTCTGTAGACTCTGATCTAAAGGGTGAACTCTGTAGACTCTGATCTAAAGGGGAACTCTGTGGACTTTGATGTAAAGAGGAAACTCTGTGGACTCTGATCTAAAGGGGGGACTCTGTGGACCCTGGTGTAAAGGGAGAACTCTGTGGACTCTGATGTAAAGGGGGAACTCTGTGGACTCTGATGTAAAGGGGGAACTCTGTGGACTCTGATGTAAAGGGGGAACTCCGTGGACTCTGATGTAAAGGGGGAACTCCGTGGACTTTGATGTAAAGGGGGAACTCTGTGGACTTTGATGTAAAGGGGGAACTCTGTGGACTCTGATCTAAAGGGGGGACTCTGATCTAAAGGGGGGACTCTGATCTAAAGGGGGGACTCTGATCTAAAGGGGGGATTCTGATCTAAAGGGGGGACTCTGTGGACTCTGATCTAAAGGGGGGACTCTGAACTAAAGGGGGAACTTTGTGGACTCTGATCTAAAGGGAGGACTCTGTGGACTCTGATCTGAAGGGGGACTCTGATCTAAAGGGGGGACTCTGATCTAAAGGGGGGGCTCTGATCTAAAGGGGGGGGGGCTCTGATCTAAAGGGGGGGGCTCTGATCTAAAGGGGTGGGGCTCTGATCTAAAGGGGGGACTCTGTGGACTCTGATCTAAAGGGGGAACTTTGTGGACTCTGATCTAAAGGGGGGACTCTTGTGATTAACTTCATATGATTAGAAATGTAATGTAATAGCACATCTATGCATACTATGAAAACAAATTGCTGTGTGACTCTGAAGTGTTCGGGTTTGACTGGAAGAAAAGGTGACAACCCTACTTGGGCTGAAAGGCACATTTCAGTCGTGTCTGCAGTCCACATTCTTGGGATAGACAGTTGTCTGGCAGACTTCCTCAGTTTTCAGAGCCTAGATGTGAGTGAAGGGTTAGTTCCCCCCAAGGTATTTTTTAGATCTGACACCACCGGGGGTTACCAAATGTAGATCTGTTGGCATTACAATTCAGCAACAAAGTGGACAGGTTTGTGGGCAGGACGAGGAATTCAAAGGCCTTTGTGGTGGACACACTGGTGGCCCTATGTGATCAGTTCCAGCTAATATACATTTCAGTGGCGGCTGGTGGCCAATTGTTTTGGGGGGATGGCTCCTCCCCCCCCCACCCCCCCAAGGCAGGAACTACATAGCAGTTGGCAGATCTATAGGAGATTGCACAGACTGTATTGTGTATGGTCTGCTGAAAAAGGGGATTGGACAGAGTATGGTCAGCTTTAGGACAATACCAAGAAATAAACTGTTTTCATATAGGAAAGTGGAGGGATAGCCAGGATATACACAACCAGCAGGAAGGGGTGTGCAGGGATGGAAAGGTGGATAGGTGGGTTGGTGGATGGCTAGGTGGGTGGATAGATTTATGGATGGAGGGATAGGTGGGTGGGTGGATGGATAGGTGTGTGGATGGATGGAGAGATGGATAGGTAGGTGGGTGGATGAATGGATAGATAGATAGATAGGTGGGTGAATAGATTAATGGATGGAGGGATAGGTGGGTGGATGGATGGATAGGTCTGATCCACACTGAGGAGTCTGCAGAGTCCTCCATCCTATTCCCATGCAGAATGTCAGGGCCACGAAAGAATAAAATAAAGAAGTGGCCCCATGGGGTTGTCACCCCTGACACCCATTTGTTTAACCACTTACCCCCCGGACCATATTGCTGCCCAAAGACCAGAGTACTTTTTGCGATTCGGGACTCTGTCGCTTTAACAGACAATTGCGCGGTCGTGCGACGTGGCTCCCAAACAAAATTGGCGTCCTTTTTTTCCCACAAATAGAGCTTTCTTTTGGTGGTATTTGATCACCTCTGCGGTTTTTAGTTTTTGCGCTATAAACAAAAATAGAGCGACAATTTTGAAAAAAAATTATATTTTTTACATTTTGCTGTAATAAATATCCCCCAAAAATATATAAAAAAAACAGTTTTTTTCCTAAGTTTAGGCCGATACGTTTTCTTCTACATATTTTTCGTAAAAAAAAATCGCAATAAGCGTTTATTGATTGGTTTGCGCGAAAGTTATAGCGTTTACAAAATAGGGGGTAGTTTTATGTCATTTTTATTATATTTTTTTTACTAGTAATGGCGGCGATCAGCGTTTTTTTTTTTCGGTACTGCGACATTATGGCGGACACTTCGGACACTTTTGACACATTTTTGGGACCATTGGCATTTTTATAGCGATCAGTGCTATAAAAATGCATTGGATTACTATAAAAATGCCACTGGCAGTGAAGGGGTTAACACTAGGGGGCGGGGAAGGGGTTAAGTATGCCTGGGTGTGTTCTTACTGTGGGGGGGTGGCCTCACTAGGGGAAACACTGATCCACGGTTCATACATTGTATGAACCGAAGATCAGCATTTCCCCTGCTGACAGGAACGAGAGCTGTGTGTTTACACACACAGCTCCCGTTCCCCGCTCTGTACCGAGCGATCGCGTGTGCCCGGCGGCGATCGCGCCCGCCAGGCACACGCACGGGAGTCGGGGGCGAGCGGGGGGCGCGCGCGCGCGCCCCTAGTGGCGGCTGGGAGAGAGGACGTCATATTACGTGCTCTCGCCCAGCAGAGCCACCTTGTGGACGTATTTCGACGGTGCGGCGACGGCAAGTGGTTAATAAATACATTTTACTCTTAATAGAGGGCTATGATAATTGATAAGTACATGTCTCTCTATGGCGGCTTTGCTGGTTGTTTCTGTTTTGTGTGTCAGGTGACAAGCTGCCTGCTGTTGCTAGGAAGGTATACCTCAGCTGCAGAGCACTGGATTGGTGACAAATCCTTTGGCGGGAAACATCTAGCCAATGAGTGTAACCTTTTACTTCTATCCTCTCCTGTCACTGGGAGGAGTCAGCTTTTACCTCAGGTCTGTCAGCTGGACTCCCCTCTGGATTCTCCTCAGCCTTCCTTCTGGATCTTGTGACCCGCTCTCAGCCCAGAATGGATATTCTACTTCATGAACTACTTCAAAAGGACTAATTCCCCTGGAGAAAGGCTTGCCTCAGTCATTTAATTATTTATTTATTTTACTCCCCCCCCCCTCAGTTGTCACTGGTGACCGCTGTATCTTCACTTACATCTGTGGGCCCCGGGCCTGTATTGTGCCTCTCATTCCTGAAGTGCCAGGTATACTCCTAAATACTGATGGTAACAGGTTACCTGAAGCCAGACATGGAACTTTTCATCCACCTGTAGGCAGACCTGGACCTGAGGCAAGACCATAGGAGAGTCACCTCACCACTGGGACTTTACAGGGACCAGAAGAAGAGGACCGCTGACTGGAAGTGTCAGTACACAGGCTGACAGGACAGAAGCTACTGTGAAAGAATACGCAGGATAAGGAGGTCCTACTCAGACACCCACAGCGCCACTGTTCCTGCCAGCGTGAGCCAGGTAGGCAGCGGGTCTGAAGCTGCTACCATGGGCCGACAGCGTGATCAACACCTCTCCAGCAGGATCATCATCATCATCACCACAGACTAGGGGTGAGTGAAGGCTCTGAGGGCCGGGAATGTACACACACTTCACTCTGTTCTGTCTGCCTCAGTCTCCTCTGTGTCAGTGTCCTCCATGCTCAGTGTGGTCAGTCAGCCTTTAGTCACCCCCTTCCTGTTCACTCTCAGCTCTCTAGTGCTTTCATTTATAGTTCACTTATCACACTTCTGACCTGTGAAATGTCTTCATTGGTGTAGATTCAGGTACCTTTTGCGCCACCGTAATTTGAATTCCGTGCCCGCGTATCGTTACGCCGATTCACAAAGGCAGTTACGCTGAAAAAATAGGCTTCCTCCATCGACGTAACTTGATTGCGGCGGCGTAGAATTGTGTGCAATATAACTTTGGCCACTAGGGGCGCTTCCGTTGTTGTCGGCGTAGAATATGCTAATTTCTTAGATACGCCGATTCACAAACGTACGTGCGCCCGGCGTTCGTTTTTTACGTCGTTTGCGTTAAGGCTTTTTAGGCGTAAGGCTGCTCCTGCTATTAGGAGGCGCAGCCAATGTTAAGTATGGACGTCGTTCCCGCGTCGCGATTTGAACATTTTACGTCGTTTGCGTAAGTCGTCCGTGAATGGGGCTGGACGCCATTTATGTTCAAGTCGAAACCAATGACAGACTTGCGACGTCAATTACCGCAATGCACGTCAGGAAATTTTAGGGACGGCGCATGCGCAGTACGTTCGGCGCGGGAACGCGCCTAATTTAAATGATCCACGCCCCCTACCGGATCATTTGAATTACGCGTGCTTACGCCGGCCCCTTTTACGCTACGCCGCCGCAACTTACGGAGCAAGTGCTTCGTGAATACAGCGCTTGCTCCTGTAATTTAGGGCGGCGTAGCGTAAAGACGATACGCTGCGCCGCCGTATCAGTGCGCGCCCCTACCTGAATCTACCCCATTGTGTTTTCATTTGCTGCAGTTATTGCAGGTGCAATAACAGGTACAGTGCAGTGCTAGGATGGCCAGTGCTCCTGTGCAGTATACAGCATGTCAGGGTTGTTGATCAGTCGGCTGATATCATTGCCTTTTCTGAGGGTTTTATTGACTTTCTTCGCAGGAATTAGGCTGTTTAGGGCTTGTAAGCTTTACACCTGTGAACGAGTTGCCTGATATTGTGTTGTTTCATATATTTTTCCCACTTTGTTTTATTAACCACTTAAGACCCGGACCATTATGCAGGTAAAGGACCAGGCCCCTTTTTTGCGAATTCGGCACTGCGTCGCTTTAACTGACAATTGCGCGGTCGTGCGACGTGGCTCCCAAACAAAATTGGCGTTCTTTTTTTCCCACAAATAGAGCTTTCTTTCGGTGGTATTTGATCACCTCTGCGGTTTTAATTTTTTGTGCTATAAACAAAAATAGAGCGACAATTTTGAAAAAAATTCAATATTTTTTGATTTTTGCTATAATAAATATCCCCCAAAAATATATAAAAAACATTTTTTTTCCTCAGTTTAGGCCGATACGTATTCTTCTACCTATTTTTGGTAAAAAAAATCGCAATAAGCGTTTATCGATTGGTTTGCGCAAAATTTATAGCGTTTACAGAATAAGGGAAAAGTTTTATTGCATTTTTATTTATAATTTGTTTTTACTACTAATGGCGGTGATCCGCGATTTTTTTCGTGACGGCGACATTATGGCGGACACTTTGGACAATTTTGACACATTTTTGGGACCATTGTCATTTTCACAGCGAAAAGTGCTATAAAAATGCACTGTTTACTGTGAAAATCACAATTGCAGTATAGGAGTTAACCACTAGGGTGCGCTGTAGGGGTTAAGTGTGACCTCATATGTGTTTCTAACTGTAGGGGGCGGGGCTGAACGTGTGATGTCATTGATCGTATTTCCCTATATCAGGGAACAGACGATCACTGACACTGCCACAACGAATAACAGGGAAGTTGTGTTTACACTCACCTCTCCCCGTTCTTCAGCTCCGGTGACATCGCGGGACACCGGCAGCGATCGGGTCCGCGGATCCCGCGGGCGCGGTCTCGAAGCTTCGGACCGGGTCGCGAGTGCGCCGCCGGCGGCGTGCTCGTAACCCCACAGCTGGGCTTAAAGAGACACGTACAGGTACGTGATTGTGCCCAACCGTGCCTGACGTATATCGGCATGAAGGGTCCTTAACTACTTGCCGACCGCCGTTATACGTCCTCACTTTAAAGATGAATATCTCGGTAACGGCAGCAGCTGCTGCCACAATCGAGATATTCATCTCTTCAGTGGGCGGTCCGGTATACGATAACGGCGGTCTCCGCGGCGGATTCGCCGCAAGATAGCTGTTATCGGTGGCGGGAGAGGGCCCCCCCTCCCGCCGCTCTCACGCGCCCTCCGCCGCTTACCGTAGCCGTCGGTAGTGGCGGAGGGACCATTCGGCAGCTGAGCGGGGACGAGACTGAAGGAAAAATCTCCTTCGCCCGTCCCCATAGCTCTGCTGGGCGGAAGTGATGTCAAAACGTCAGTCCCGCCCAGCCTCTTAAAGCAACATTTTTTTTTTGTCATTTGAAAAAATGACATTTCCAAATTTTTTATTTTTTTTTGCATTTAAGCCCAAATATGAGATCTGAGGTCTTTTTGACCCCAGATCTCATATTTAAGAGGACCTGTCATGCTTTTTTCTATTACAAGGGATGTTTACATTCCTTGTAATAGGAATAAAAGTGATAATTTTTTTTTTTTATTTCAGTGTTAAAAATTGTAAAATAAATAAAAATAAATGCGAAAACCCCCCAAAAAAATTTTTAAATCGCCCCGTCCCGACGAGCTCGCGCGTAGAAGCGAACGTATACGCGAGTAGCGCCCGCATATGAAAACGGTATTCAAACCATACAAGTGAGGTATCGCCGCGATCGTTAGAGCGAGAGCAATAATTATAGCCCTAGGCCTACTCTGTAACTTAAAAAATGCAACCTCTAGAATTTTTTAAACGTCGCCTATCAAGATTTTTAAATGTAAAAGTTTGACGCCATGCCATGAGCGGGCGCAATTTTTAAGCGTGACATGTTGGGTATCATTTTACTCGGCGTAACATTATCTTTCACAATATATAAAAAAATTGGGCCAAATTTATTGTTGTCTTATTTTTTAATTAAAAAAAGTGAATTTTTTCCAAAAAAAGTGCGCTTGTAAGACCGCTGCGCAAATATGGTGTGACAAAAAGTATTGCAATGACTTCCATTTTATTCTCTAGGGTGTTAGAAAAAAAATATATAATGTTTGGGGGTTTTAAGTAATTTTCTAGCAAAAAAAATGTTTTAGTCTCGTAAACACCGACTCTCAAAAACAGGCCCGGGGCTAAAGTGGTTAAGTGGTTAAGAAAAGTTAAAGAGCAGAACATACAGTTCACAGTGTGTCACAGAACATGAAATGTAGACATGATAGTGTTTTAAAATTTTCAAAATAAATTTATGAAGTAAGGATCCTGCCTCCATGTGTTTATTTAGGTTATCACCTTTAGCTGTGATTCCTGAAGAAACCCAATGTAGTGGTTAAGAACCCTGAAGGGTCAAGTCTTAGCATTGGCCATTCTCTTTCAGAGACTGCTGGTCACTGATTCCCCTTTAAAGCCCTTTGTGTAAGGGGTGGGTCACATTGCTCCCACTTTCATTCACCTGGGTCACCATGGGATCTCAATCTGGTCACGTTGGCTCTACAGAAGCCTCCCTTTGAGCTCATTCGGGATATTCCCTTGGCTGACCTTACTTGTAAGGTGGGTTTTATCAGTGTGTCATGTCAATGAGACAGATTTCAGAATTGCCAGTCTTATCCAGTAAGGAACCCTTCCTTGTTCTTCACAAAGACATGGTGGTCTTTAGTCCCTGGGCCTCCTTTCTCCCTAAGGCAGTAGAGTGTTCAGCCCTAGACATGTGCAATTCGTTTAGTTTCTAATTAGTTTTTTAACAAATTTTGATAAATTCGTAAATTCCAAAATTTCGTATTTCCGAATTTTTGTATTTCCGAATTTACATATTTCTGAATATTTAAAATTCTGAATTTCAAAAATTCTGAATTTCAAAAATTCTGAATTTCAAAAATGCTAAATTCAAAAATGTAACCACTAGTCGACCAGCCAAACCAGTCTGCTCGGCTTTGCGAAATCACGTAGGTATACGTCATTTTGCATTTCAGCCAATAGGGGGGCACGATCAACGCCAATGCATGCCAATGCTTGTGCCCGGCGGGCACGATCACCGCCGGGCACCCACGATCGCTCATTACAGAGTGAAAACCTGGGAGCTGTGTGCAGGGCCGCTGTTAGAAATCATGGGGCCCCGTACAGCCTACCTGATGGGGGCCCCCCCAACCCCGCCCTTGACCCCGCCTCAAAAAAGTGATATTTTAAGTGATATTTACGGTATCTTTGTCCAGGCTAATCACATTCCTTCTAATGAATGAGAGTGCTGCAGCTGACTTTAAAGCGGTGGTTCCCCCTTAAAAACAACTTTTTTTTATTCCACTCCCCCCCACATTCCATCACGATTAAGGCACATATTTTTTTTTTCCTGCTGTACATACCTTACTACAGCATATTCACCCGTGCATCCGGGTTGCGAGTCCCGCGGGAGTGGGCGTTCCTCACATGCTGTTGATTGACGTTTTGCCCAAAAACGAGCTCTCCCCCCGTCGCGTAAGCCGCGTCATGGTTGGCGAAATGAGCCGAACGGCGAGTCGGCGCTACACTGCGCATGCGCATCGCCGTTCAGCTCCTTTCGCCAATCGTGACGCGGCTGTGCGGATGTGCCTTAATCGTGATGGAATGTGGGGTGGCAGTGGAATAAAAAAAAGTTGTTTTTAAGGGGGAACCACCGCTTTAAGGATTCAATTTTCCTTAAAGCGGGAGTTCACCCATTTGTTTGTTTTTTGCCCTTCTCCCCTTAGATTCCTGCTCGTTTTGTCTAGGGGAATCGGCTATTTGTTTTAAAATATGAGCTGTACTTACCCGTTTTCGAGATGCATCTTCTCCGTTGCTTCCGGGGTATGGGTCTTCGGGAGCGGGCGTTCCTTCTTGATTGACAGTCTTCCGACGGTCGCATCCATCGCGTCACTAGTAGCCGAAAGAAGCCGAACGTCGGTGCGGCTCTATACTGCGCCTGCGCACCGACGTTCGGCTTCTTTTGGAAAATCGTGACGCGATGGATGCGACCGTCGGAAGCCTCTCGGAAGACTGTCAATCAAAATAGGAACGCCCAGTTCCGCAGCCCATACCCGGAAGCGGCGGAGAAGATGCATCTCGTAAACCGTAAGTACTGCTCATATTTTAAAACATCTACCCGATTCCCCTAGACAAAACGAGCATCCAGCTAAGGGGGAAATAGTCATATATACGGATGAACCTCCGCTTTAAGCCAGCACATCTATTATGCCTTAAATCAGCTGAGGCATGCATTCCAATAATTATTTAAATCTGTATGAGCTAATTTACACTAGCATTGCTCTCTGAAGAGTGATCTGCATGCGGATTGCTCTTCTGACAGAATTTGGCTGGTGGGGAACAGGCATTGTATCACCTCCTCACAACCTGTGTTAACCACTTAAAAACCCTGACAGTAGTTGAAAAGTAAAATGCTCAGCAGGAAACATGATGGGTGGTTACAGTAGTTGTGGTTGCAGCCTATGAACTTTCCCCAGCACTACCTTTCCAGCATGAGGGCCCTTTCACACAGTGCTGCTCCACTCAGCCAGGGATCAGTGAGTGGATTCTCTGCAGAATTGGAGCTAAATGGGACAGATGTGTTCTGATTTCCAGGTCTGTTCAGTTTGCATCTGCATACAATGCACAGCCGACAGGGGAGGACTTGTGATGTCTCTATGGGTGGCCAAATGGAAATTTGGACTTGTGTCCACTCACAACAGGCAATGTGGAAGGAAGATTGCCCACACTCCCAGCATCAGAAGAATAGCTTTAAAACGGTGGTTCCCCCTAAAACAAATTTCTAACAATACATTCGTAAGACTGCTTACACTGCGGGTAGGCTGGCTTTTGTTTTGTTTTTTTAGTGCATACCTCGATATCGCCGTTTCGTCCCTTGGCGGTGGGCGTTCCTAGTTGATTGACGTTCCTCCGACGGGCGCATACTGCGCGTCACGACTTTCCGACAGAAGCCGAACGTCATTGCGCAGGCGCCGTATAGAGTCGGCTCTATACGGCGCCTGCGCAGCGACGTTCGGCTTCTTTCGGAAAGTCGTGACGTCACGTATGTGCCCGTCGGAGGAACGTCAATCAACTAGGAACGCCCACCGCCAAGGGACGAAACGGCGATATCGAGGTATGCACTAAAAAAACAAAACAAAAGCCAGCCTACCCGCAGTGTAAGCAGTCTTACGAATGTATTGTTAGAAATTTGTTTTAGGGGGAACCTCCCCTTTAATGTCCACAAAGAAAAGCATCACAAACCCACAATACAGAGAGATAGCAGCATTTTTTTTTTTTTTGTGGAAGAGCAATAGAGGATCTAAAGTGCTGTGATCATCCTAATGACGCTAATCATGAACCCAGTGGGGAGTCAGGGGGCTGTACCTTCTTTCCATGGTAGCTGGTGTGACTGTGTGCCGCCCCTTGCCTGTAGCTGTGCACCGCTGCTGGAATAAGTTTCCTGCATCCTCTCAGTCAGACGGCCACATGCCTCTTTAACTCCCACCCACAGACAGCACTTACTGAGGGAGCCCTGTACACATAAACCACTCCGCCAGGGATGGTACAAGCAGAGGGCAGCCGGAACTAGAACCTGTGCAGCGCATTATGCGGCCAGGCTTTATCTACCTGCGCCCCCCGAAAATGGAAATAAAGTCCCTAAAGTGATTTCACTTCCTGGGCCCCTCTATTGCCCTAATGGGGCCCAGGATTATGTAAGTACACCCTAAAAAGCAAGCAGGAGCATGGGTGGTTTAGAAAAACATTTTAATTTATTCTGTCAGAATTTAACTACGCTTCCCGGGCCCCCCTTGCTGAGCCGGGCCCGGTACAACAGGGCTGGTCATACTGCCCTATCAGCGGCCCTGGCTGTGTGTGTAAACACACAGCTCCCGGTCCTGTCAGGGGGAGAAATGACTGATCGTCTGTTCATACAATGTATGGACAGCGATCTGTCATTTCCCCTAGTCAGTCCCACCCCCCCTTCAGTTAGAACACACCTAGGGAACATACTTAACCTCTTCCTCGCCCCCTAGTGTTAACCCCTTCCCTGCCAGTGACATTTTTACAGTAATCAATGCATTTTTATAGCACTGATCGCTATAAAAATGATAATGGTCCCAAAAATGTGTCAAAAGTGTCCGATGTGTCCGCCATAACGTCACAGTAACGATAAAAATCGCTGATCGCCGCCATTACTAGTAAAAAAATATTAATAAAAATGCCATAAAACTATCCCCTATTTTGTAGACGCTATAACTTTTGCGCAAACCAATCAATTAACGCTTATTGCGATTTTATATGAAAAATATGTAGAAGAATACGTATTGCCCTAAACTGAGGAAAAAAATCGTTTTTATATATTTTTGGGGATATTTATTACAGCAAAAAGTAAAAAATATTCATTTTTTTTTCAAAATTCTGCTCTATTTTTGTTTATAGCGCAAAAAATAAAAACCACAGAGGTGATCAAGTACCACCAAAAGAAAGCTCTATTTGTGGGAAAAAAAGGACGTCAATTTTGTTTGGGAGCCACATTGCATGACCTCGCAGTTGTCAGTTAAAGCGACGCAGTGCTGAATCGCAAAAAGTGGCCCGGTCATTGACCAGCAAAATGGTCCAGGGCTGAAGTGGTTAAAAATTCGGAATTTGAAAATTCTAAATTTCTAAAAATTTAAAAAAAAATCTAAAATATCAAAAATCTAAAATTCGAAAATGGGATATTTCAGAATTTTTTGACTTTCCAAAAATTCTTTTTTTTGTTCTCGTTTCATTTGTTTTTTCGGAAAATTTGAAAAAAAAATTTTTTTTTTGTTTTTATTCGTTTTTTGCTTTTTCAGAAATTAAAAAATTCGGAAATTCTGAATTTTCAAATTTCAGAATTTTTGAATTTCCCGAATTTCCAAAAAAAAAAAATAATGAAACAAAAACAGATTTTTTTTTCGAATTTCCAGAATTTCCGAAAAAAGCAAAAAAACGAATGAAACGAAAACGAAAAAAAACCGGAAAATTGTATACTTACCTTTCCGTAATTTTCCTTTCCTGACGCATCTTCATGGCAGCACACACTGGGTTGTGGCTCCGCCCCCACAACCTGACAGGATTGGTTAGCTATAAATTTGAAGGGGAGACACCCGGCATTATTCTCCGTAAATATCATCATTGAACAGTAGGGTGGGCAGCTGTGTGCTGCCATGAAGATGCGTCAGGAAAGGAAAATTACGGAAAGGTAAGTATACAATTTTCCGTTTTCCTGACGCATTCATGGCAGCACACACTGGGAAATAACTCGCCAGTCGGGAGGGTTCAATGCAAAAGATTTTTATTCCCTAGAGAGCAGAGGAATTGGCCCTGATGACAGATCTGCCAAATTCGGCTGTAGCCAAGAGGGCGGCGTCCACCCTGTAGTGGGAGATGAAGGTATGCCTGGAAGACCAGGTTGCTGCTCTGCATATAGTTTCCGAAGAAACGCCGCAATATGCTGCCCAAGAGGTTGCCACTGCCCTGGTCGAGTGAGCCCTGATGCCTTCCGGAATCTCCAGTTGCTGAATGGAGTATGCTTTCCCGATAGCCTTGACAAGCCAAGAGGCGATGGTGCGGGAAGTGGCCGCCTGGCCTCGCCTGGCCCCGTGAGGTATAATCAAGAGGGCGTCTGTTGACCGGAGATGAGTAGTAGCCGACAGATACTTAGAAATTGTAGACTTGATGTCCAAGGCATGAGGTTCGCCATTCTCGTTAGAGAGGCATGGAAGGACGATGTCCTGGCCATAGTGGAAGGCCGAGGTGACTTTGGGAAGGAAATGATCTGAAGGTCTCAGTATCACCCTGTCGGGCCGAAAAACCAGGTATGGTTCCTTAGACATGAGAGCTTGTAGCTCCGACACCCTCCTTGCCGAGGCGATGGCAATGAGGAAGGATAACTTCAAGGTCAGATCCCATAGAGAAATCGAGTCAAGTGGGAAGAAGGGTGGGTTGGAAAACGCTTCAAGGACCACCGAAAGATCCCAGGCCGGGAAGGACGGTTTTCTGGGCGGTCTGATCTTTATGCATGCCTTGATGAATTGGATGATCAGAGGATGCAAGGCCCATCTGGTGCCAGTTTTGGCGGACAGAGCGGAGATCTGTACCTTTATGGTGCTTGAATTTAGGCCCTTGTCAACTCCTGTTTGCAGGAACTCAAGGATCTGGCAAGGATCGGGAGAGATGGGATTCCAGCCTTTAAGTTGCGCCAATTGGGCGAATCTTTCCCACACCCTGGTGTAGATGGTGTTTGTGGAGGCTTTCCTGGCTTGCATTAAGGTTGTTATAACCGCCTGGGAACATCCCTGTTCTCTTAGCCTAGCCCTTTCAACCTCCAGGCTGTCAGGTGGAGCCTGTCTGGGGCTGGATGGAGAACCCGACCTTGGAGTAGGAGATCTGCTGCGACCGGTAGGCGGATTGGAGGTCGGGTATTGAGCTGTAGGAGCGTGGTGAACCACGGCCTCCTCGGCCAGAATGGCACTACTGTGATCACTGTGGCCGACGACCTTCGGAGACGAGATAGAAACCTCGCTATAAGAGGAGTCGGGGGAAAGATGTAACCCAGCTTGAAGTTCCATGGGTGAAGAAGGCAATCTGTCCCCTCTGCTGTCGGGAAGGGTACCCTGGAAAGGAACCTTGAGCATTTGGCATTTGCTGGTGTTGCTGCCAGATCTATCTCCGGAACCCCCCATGCCTTCGTCAGAACGGAGAACTCCCGGGGGTTCAGAGACCATTCGTTGTTGGACAGGAGTTCCCTGCTCAGGAAGTCGGCTAGCGTGTTCTGTGCCGCTGGAACATAGACCGCTTTCAGGTCCAGAAGATATACCTGGGACCATTCCATTATGGGGTGAACTTCTTCTAGAAGAGTGTGGCTCCGGGTACCGCCCTGCCTCTGGATGTATGCCACTGCTACCCTGTTGTCCATCCGAATTAGGACGCTCTTCCCTCGTAGTAGAGGTGCGAAGGCTAAGAGGGCTTGGAATGCCGCTCGGAGCTCCAGTATGTTCGAGACTACCCCCCGAGCCGGGAAGTGCCAGTGACCCTGGGCTGTCTGATCCCGGTAATGAGCCCCCCAACCTCTCTCGCTGGCATCTGATGTCACTATCTCTGGTTTTGGAGGGGCTATGGGCCTGAATCTTCTGAGGTTGGGAGGGCGAGTCCACCACAAAAGAGAGAGTCCTACATGGCTGGGGATGCTGATGAGTTGGTGCATCGAGGTTCCATCCCACTGTCTGAGAAAGGTGTTTTGCAAGGTTCTCATGTGCCATTGGGACCATTGTACCATGGGTATGGTTGATGACATCGAGCCCAGCATACTGAGGCAGGTTCTGGACGACGTGAAACTTGAGGACAATAGATTCCGAACCTTCCGTACTAACGGCTGCACCTTCTCTAAGGGTAGTTGTACTCTGTTCCGCTTGGTATCCAATTCTGCCCCCAGGAATACCATGGATTGTGATGGCTGAAGGCTGCTCTTCTGCCAATTGATTAGCCAGCCGAACTTCTAGAGGGACGAGATTAGGATCTCCCGCTGGAGGAGTAGAGTCTCCCGATTTGCTGCTAAGAGCAGGATATCGTCCAGGTAATGATGTACCCGCAGCCCCTTTTCCCTGAGGAATGCTATGAGGGGGAGAAGGACCTTTGTGAATGTCCGAGGAGCTGAAGAGATCCCGAATGGTAGACATCGGAACTGGTAGTGATGTTGGCCGATGGAAAAGCGCAGAAACTTCTGGAATGCGGGGTGGATTGGCACATGAAGGTAGGCGTCTGATAGGTCTATCGACAGCATCCAATCTCCAAGATTCACTGCCATGGAAATTGACTGGAGACTCTCCATCTTGAACGCTTCTATTTGAATCCTTCTGTTGAGCCTTTTGAGGTCCAGCACGGGCCGTAGATCCCCTGATTTCTTCCGCACCAAAAAGAGAGGGGAATAAAATCCCCTGCCTCTTTGGTGCAAAGGAACCTCCACGATAGCCTTCTTCTGGAGTAGTTCTGAGATGTATTGATTGAGTAGCTTCCTTCTGTCTAGGGAAGACGGTATCTTGGTGGGTTGGAAAGTAGCGCGAGGCAATGCCCCCATAAAGTTCCATTTGTGGCCATGTCTTATTGTGGAAAGAGTCCATGGGTCCTCTATGTGTTCTGACCATATTTGTGCGAAACTGCTGAGCCTGGCGCCCACCTGAGCTGGGTGGGCAGGCAATACTTCAAAAGGACTTCTGCTGATCCCCTGCAGTATTGGTCCTGGGCTTCTGACCCCTCGCAAAGGGAGGGCGAGTAGGTCTCCAATCCCTTGCAAAGGAACCTCCACGACCGGGACGATAGGACCTGGCCTCCCTGTATCTCTCGGGCAGATTGCGCCTGAAGGTAGGACCTTTCTGAGGCTTGGGCCTCCTGTCGGAGGGAATAAGTCCCGACTTTCCTCCAGTGACTTTGGAGATCGCCGAGTCCAATTTCGTACCGAACAGGCTTGTGCCATCATACGGAATCTTGCACCAGTTGGATTTTGAAGATGTGTCAGCGACCCAAGGTTTCAGCCATAAGGCTCTGCGGGCCATCACTGAGGCTAACATGGACCTGGCCGAAGAACGAATGACGTCCACCGAGGCCCCTGCCACAAAGTCGCCGGCTAGCCTGATCTCCTGCAAGGAAGATATTATGTCCCCCCGGTCGGCACCTTCTAGGAGAGCCTTCTCAGCGCTGGCTGCCCATACGGAAATGGCCTTGGCGACAGCCGCTGTGGCAATTGCTGGTCTACATGCTCCCCCCGCCGTGGAGTATGCTTTTTTCAACTCCAGGTCGATCTTGCGGTCGAGAACGTCCTTGAATGAGACCGCGTCTTCTATTGGCAGAGTGACGTGTCTGGCGAGCCGCATAAGTGATGAATCCACAACAGGAGCATTGATGAGGGAAGCGATCTTAGATTCCTTAAGAGGATACAATTTAGTAAGTTTGTTAGACAGACCGGGCCGCTTGTCCGGTTTTTCCCACTCTTCCTTAATGAGGTCCTCCAATTCCTCAATGAAAGGGAACAGTTCTGGATCCCTCCTTAATTCGGGGAAGTATTTCCCAACCTTTGGTGGTTCCGACGCGGGTTCTTCCCAACCTATTGTCTCCTTAACCGAGCGAGCAAAGGGTTCGACCAGGCTAAAGTCAAATCCGGACACGAGCTCCCGATCCTCCTGATCGGAATGAGCCTCTATTAGCTGGGCATATGGGCCCGAAGCGGATGAAGTGCCTGGGGTGGGTTCATCACGGGCCAGAGGATGTGCCGTCCAGATAGATTCCTGTGCTGGCTCCTCTATGTGGTATCGGGAAGAGAGATCCGTAGTCACCCTGGCGTCCGTCTCCTTTTCTTTAGTTGCTTCGTTGAAGCAAGTGTGACATGCTAGCTTTCCTGGCAAAGCAGTAGCACCGCAGACCCAGCAGGCATTTGCTGCAGGACGGGTATGGTAGCGCTGGCGGTGGTATGAGGGAGACCGTTCGTGATGAGACCGGCTGTGACGGGAGCGGCTGCGGCGTGATCGGCTATGCCTTGATCGATGGTGTCGGGAGGGAGATCTTGACCGACTTTTACGGGACCTCCTGCTTGATGCATGCCTGGACCTCTCCCTGCGCCGTGGGCTTGCGTCTCTTGGCCTAATGGGACTGCAACAGAAGGCAGTGTTAGCGGCCGGCTCTCTTTTTTGTCTCTTCTCTACTTACCTAATAATAAGGCGGTCTCCATACCTTGTTTGCTGGTAGTGGTCTGCGAGGGCAGTGGGCTCCATAAGGAATGCAGGAAGCAGCGGAAGTGGAAGCTGAAAGGGAAGCCAACAGATTTGGTTAAAGAAAAAAATAAAAAAATAAATAGCTATGAGCCATTTGACTGGGAAGGTTAGAAGGGGAAGATGATCTGCATACCCAGGGAGAAATCCCTGTAGATTTCGGGCAAAGCAGCAGCCTTAGGGAGCAAAAAGAAATTTTTGTCTTTTTAAATTTGGCGCCGCCGTCGCGGCGCTGATGACGCGTACGCGCATGCGCAGTAGCGTCTCGCGCGTCCCGGCGCCATCTTGGATGAGGGCGAGGGAGCTCTCTGGCGTCATTACACTGCTGCGCGCCTGCGCAGGACGTCCGGGGGATGCAGCGGCTGAGGAACTACATGGCTCAGAGAGCCTGCTTTGTAGGAGTACAGCAAGCAGCTTGAAAAGGTACTAAAAAATGAAAGGGTACTTAAGTGCACAGTAATAGAACTTCAGTGGGCACAGTAGAGGTGTAGAGATTCGTTTTGTTTGGTAATAGTAAAGATAAAAAAACGAAGGAGGACCTCAAGAGGGAAGGAGAGAGGGAGAGCCCACTGCCTATTTAAGCTTATTTAAAGCTTGTCTATATGCCAGGAAATTAGCCGGGATTAACCCCTGAGACCACCAGAGCGGGGTTCCCCCTATAAAGCTCTATTAGAGACTGTACAAGGGGGACTTCCAAACAGGAGAGGCTGAACCTGCTGGGGCGATAGCGGTAGGAGACAAGCTGTACGTCCACGTCCTGTCAGGTGAGGATAAAAAAAGAGAATAATGCCGGGTGTCTCCCCTTCAAATTTATAGCTAACCAATCCTGTCAGGTTGTGGGGGCGGAGCCACAACCCAGTGTGTGCTGCCATGAATGCGTCAGGAAAAAAAGTTTTTTCGGCAGTGCACATGTCTATTCAGCCCCATCCAGCTGCAGTGTTTGTCAGCCTTTCAAAGACTGTGACAGGCTGCAGTCAGCGGGTCTAGATGCTGTACCTGTGGCTCCTGGGAACACTAATATCCCAGAATTGGACACACATGGACTAAAGTCTAGTGTGCAAGGGGCCTTAGTGTGTTCTTCTCTACACCCAACTTTCTCTCTTTCTCTCAAAGATGGAAGGTTTGATTATCTTTACTACAGTAAAAAAAACTCCCTCTTCAGTACTCTGATCTCTGTGTCTAAGAATACTGATCTGGATCAGCCTCACCCTGTATAGGAGGAAGTGACCCTCCCAACTGCATTCTTCTCCGGTGTCAGAGAATTTTACTTTTATTTCCTCTTCTGCTGTCAGCGATGGCGTCTGGTGATCTGAGAGCTGAGCTGGAATGTTCCGTCTGTCTGAACATTTATACAGATCCTGTAAACCTGAGATGTGGACACAACTTCTGCCGGGTCTGTATTGATCGTGTGCTGGATACACAGGGGGATCTGGAGGATATTCCTGTCCTGAATGCAGAGAGAAGTTTCTGGATCGGCCTGCACTGCAGAGGAATATAACACTACGTAACATAGTGGAGAATTTCCTGTCTGCTCAGCCAGATCAGAAGTCCGGGGTCTTCTGTACTCACTGTGTGGACTCTCCTGTACCTGCTGTTAGATCCTGTCTACACTGTGAGGTTTCTCTGTGTGATAAACACCTGAGAGTCCACAAAAAGTCCCCAGAACACATCTTATGTGACCCCACCTTGTCCATGGAGAGCAGGAAATGCTCCGTCCATAAGAAGATCCTGGAGTATTACTGCACTGAGGATGAGACCTGTATCTGTATGTCTTGTTGTATGATTGGAGGACACACGGGTCATAAGATGGAGTCACTGGATAAAGCTTCTGAGAAGAAGAAGAAGACACTGAGGAATGTTCTGCAGAAACTTCTGACAAAGAGAGAGAAGACGGAGGAAAGAGTCCAGAGTCTGCAGGAACACAGGAGGAAAGTAGAAGAAGAAGTAGCTGGTGACACCGAGAGAGTCACTGTCCTGTTTAGAGATCTCAGGAGACGTCTGGAAGATCTGGAGAAGAGAATCCTGAGGGAAATCTCTGGGAGGGCAGAGCGGATCTCCATCTCCATCCGGGATCTGGAAATAAAGAAGGAGGAGCTGTCCAGGAAGATGCGTCACATTGAGGAGCTGTGTAACATGACGGATCCACTGACTGTCTTACAGGAATCAGACACAGGTGACTTGTGTGATACTGAGGATGGAGATAATGAGGACAGAGAGAGACATGAGAAGCTCCTCCATGATGGAGGGGGTCTGGATGTGGCTGGGATATCACACACATTACACACATTATCTGATATAATAACAGAGGTAAATGTAGACTTCTATATACAGGGAGCTGCAGACATATTACTGGATGTAAACACAGCTGATAATTATCTCCATATATCAGATGACAGGAAAACTGCATCCATGTCAGATAGAAACCAGAATCGTCCAGAAACACCAGAGAGATTTCAGGATTGGTATCAGGTGTTGAGCAGTCGGAGTTTCTCCTCAGGGAGACATTACTGGGAAGTGGATGTCGGGGGATCAGATTGGTGGGGAGTCGGGATGTGTTACCCCAGTATAGAGAGGAGAGGAGGAAGGGAGTCAGTGATTGGAGATAATAAGAAGTCCTGGGGTTTGTTCAGGTATAATGATCAGTATGGGGTGATACATGACAGTAAAGATATCCCCTTACCCTCCAATATCTCCAGTAACAGAGTCAGGATAGATCTGGATTATGAGGCCGGGCGGACCTCCTTTTATGATCTGTGTGACCCGATCCGACACCTCCACACCTTCACCACCACCTTCACTGAGCCCCTCCATGCTGGGATATGGGTAGGGAGAGGTTGTATAAAGATCTGTGGGGGGGGATGGGAAGATGTAAGAAATCTGCCCAGAAACTAATGACATCACAGGGACAGTGAGATTGGTTGAACATTCAGCCAAAAGCATAAAGCAGTGGGCGGGACTTCAGTCAGTGCCCTGCAGATTTTTCTTAAAGGTGATATTTCTCCCTCTGTCACTCCCTGTGATTGGGTAGGAGATCTCTCCAGTTACTGGAGTAATAGTGAATGACATGTTCTTATTTGTCAGTGAGAAGGGGTGTGGCCTATAGATAAAGCTTGATTTAATATCTATCTATCTATTGACAATTACTTTCATTGTAATTGTTAGACAGAAAGTTATCACAGTGTGTGACATCATCAATCTCCCTCCTCCTGCCCCTCCCCCTACTCTCTGCCCCTCCCCCACATGCAGTCGCTCTATGCAGGGTGTAATGCGGTCACTGTGATTGGATAGAATGTGGTCACCTGTCCTCTCTTTCCACCCTCCAATCTATACTAAAAAGGGATTCAAACTAGTCATGTGCACTGCCGAAAAATTCGTTTTTTTTTCATTTGTTATTTTAATTTTTTGTTTTTTTCGGAGATTCGGGAAATTCGAAAAAAAAAATCGTTTTTGTTTCATTCGTTTATTTTTAATTTTTTCGTAAATTTGAGAAATTCTAAAAAAAAAATTAGTTTTATTTGTTTTTTTGCTTTTTTCGGAAATTCGAAAATTCGGAATTCCGAA
Organism: Rana temporaria; assembly: GCF_905171775.1. NCBI lineage: Eukaryota > Metazoa > Chordata > Amphibia > Anura > Ranidae > Rana > Rana temporaria. The sequence continues at coordinate 483,977,581 of NC_053491.1, read as the reverse complement.
TTTCAAGATTTCCGAAAAAAAAACGAATGAAACGAAAATGAAAAAGGAAATTCGGAAATTCTGAAAATTCAGAAATTTCCCATTTTTGAATTTTAGGTTTTCGAATTTTACAATTTTGAAATTTCTATTTTTTTTATTTTTGAATTTCTTGAATCCCGAATTTTCAAAAATTCAAAAATTCGAAAATTAAAAATTTCTAAAATTCCACTATTTCGAAAATTAAAGATTTTTTAAATTTTCGAATCGAATTTTCGAAGTTTAGAATTTTTTGATTTCCAAATTTTTATAATTTTCGAATTTTCGAAATCCAAAATTCGAATTTCCGGAATTTGGATATGGATATCAGAATTTCAAAAATTCGAAATCCAAATTTCCAAAAATCGGAACTTCCAAAATTCTTTAATACAAAAATTCAGAAATGAAAAATTTCGGAAATACAAAACCAAAAATTCTGATCCATATCAGGCCGTATGCCCTCAAAATGGGGGGTACTTTGGGGCAGGGAGGGCTCTGACCCCCACCCCAATGGAACCTTGTCTCCATGTTGATGAGGACAAGGGCCTCTTCTCCACAACTCTGGACTGTGGTTGTGGGGGTCTGCGGACGGGGGGATTACCTCAATCTGGAAGCTCCCTTTAACAATGGGGTCCCCATATCATGATCCCTCCCATGTGAATGAGTATGAGGTACAATGTACCCCTCACCCACTTACCCCCAAAAAAGCAGCGTAGTCTAACAAAAAACATGAGATGGCTTTGACAAGTCCTGTATTAAAAATGAATCGTGTCCCCCTTGTGACATCACGGACCCATCATGCCCGGGGTCTTTTTTTACATTCAGGGGAACCCCCGCTGAGAGCTGATGACTCTTCGGTTATTAAGGACGTGGCGGCCAGCTTCCCGGCCTGCTCCTTAGCAACCAGCTAAATATATAGAGGATTTAAAGTGGAAAAAATTGCATGAAAACTGCATGTAAAAAACACATGAAATACGTGGGTTTAAAAACGCATCAACCGCAACCGCATTGATGTGACCCTGAACTGTTTACCTGGAGAGATGTACTTCCTGTTATTTATAGACTGCAATATAACAGTGTACACTTCTCCGGCTCTGAGTGTGGATGTACATGGAGACTCTATAGGGGGTGTACGGCTGCTGCATTACTTACAGAAAGGGGGCGGGGCATTATTTCCTATGGCTCCTCCCAGTACAGGATCATTATGTATAGTGAGATGGGACATTGTATAGAGTGCCGGACCTGAGACAGAGCGCAGAGTGTAACATGACTTATGGGAGGCACAGATGGAGGTGTACTGGCCCTTTAAGACCCAATCTATCTATCTATACTATAAGATTACAAGATGTAGTAGAAATAAGAATATAATAAGTGTGAAGATTGTGTCATTCTTTCTCATCATATATCGCTGTCCTCATGTATGATTGATAAGTGTCTCTACATTATTATATCCTATATTATATCACTTTTATAATGGATCCTAATATAATGTGTCCCCATAGAATGGATCACCAATAGAATCCTATGGGATCTCTTTTATAACTACTGATTTTATATTGTATCACTTATACTGATTTTTAGGTTTTTGATTTATTCGATTTTTTCTTTTTAGATTTAGGTCACATGATAATTGCCGCAAATGTTTATCAAAATAATATTTTTTGGGTGAAAATACAGGAAAATCATCATTAGCGGATACAAATACAACACAACTTACACAATTCCTTCTAATTCTACAACATGGACCTGTATTGAGATAATAAATAACAAATATTTGTAAATTGTAAATTGTGTGTTTTTTTTGTTGTAAACCAGTGAGAATTGAAGGAACACAGAACTGTAAATAGGCGACTTACACTGACCAATGGCGGGATTGAGAAAAATATTACAACACGCCCCTTTTATAGAAATCGTTCTGATGATTGACTTCTGCTGAGCAGGGACGGCCGCACACTGATTGACATTGAGCCGATCCCCGCTGATCCGGCTGAATTTCCATCCATGTGTGGCCAGCTTTAGGGCTCATTCACACTGGGGGCAGGGACTGACACTCCTTCCAAAAGCGGTCCACACTCAGATCACTTTTCAGAGGTGTATGGCAGGTGAGGAGGAAATATCTCACCTCCTCACCACCTGTTTCAACCCCCCTTAAAGCAGCGCCACCTTCCTGCAACTGTGTGCATTGCACATGGATATGGGGGGGGGGGGGGTTGCAGAGTGTTCCTATCTACTGCAGAGTGTGGGGGAAGTGTTCCTCTGGGCACAACCAATGTGGAAGCTGCAATCAGAATCATGTGATGGAAACCGGATCCTATGAAATCTATGAATGGGTCATGTTTGGTGGGTGGTGGTATCTGCTGAATGCAATAAAAGGGGTCCCTGCTTTGCTTCATGGCCCAACATGTGTACACCCCGGGCTTCTGCCTCTGCAGCTAAAGGGGGAGCAGTTTTGGGCTCAACTATGGGGTTATACCACCCCCCCCCCCCCCCGACTGCTAGTGTGAAGGATTTTCATGTGTGTTGGTGAACCACAGACAGCCAATCATAAGCTCAGGAGACATTCCTTGCCCTGTAGCTACACATATACATGTCCCTTGAAGCACATGGGGGAGGGGATCAGTGGACATGGGGGGGATCGGAGGAAACGGGGTGATGAAAGTCCATGGTGGATCAGAGGAGATGTCAGAGATCTGCAGAGGGGAGAGGACACTAACTGCAGCCAATAGAAAATAGGAATGGTGCTAGTTGTGGTGATTGGGGGGGTTGGGGGGGGCACTCACCTTTGATCAGCTACTAAGGTTAGAAATAGAAATGTTTTGAGGCACTAAGGACTTTCATGGTACCATTGAACTCACAACACTAAATACAGTGTAAAATCATTATATTTATTACAAAAGTTTATACAAAATCATTAATAAATACATCACACACCAGAGACAAAATGTAATAATATTAAAAAAGTAAAAGAGAACTAAACCCCTTCAAAGACTGGATGTCTTCATATAGTCCCCCACAAACGTAAGGAACCTATAATAGATGTCAGTCCAGCCTTCCTGCCGACATGTTTCGTGTGGTAACCACTTCCTCAGGAATTTTAGAAGGAGTAATAATCTGCAGAGCACAAGACATAAATCATAGTACACCAACACAACATGTATAGTATGTGCCCATGTATACACGTATGATAAAACACACATACACATGCCCACACAAGATACACACACATAATAAATTCACTATATACAATGCATCACCCCTTGCACTGTGCAGGAAACTCATATGGCCAATGAAAACAGGAGGGGGGGGGGCAACACTCACCCGAAAATTCACACAGACCCATCCAGGAAGGGAACGCCACATATGGTGGTCTCCCCGGCCACTGTGGGAGCCAGGCAAGGTGAGGGCTGATAAGTTCTGTTTGATATAAGTATTTCCTAATATTATAGCATTGTAAGGGTATCCAACCAGACGTTGTACATAGTGTACAGAGGACTCCATATACACACCAAGGAGATGTAAGGATCCTAAAATATCGTACACTGGCGGTGCGTGATCAAAGAAACAGGAATACCCCAAAAGTACTTGCTGGTCCAAACCAAACCTATATAGATAAGTAGAGAGTAATCATTAGAGATGGGCCAAACACCCCCGGGTTCGGTTCGCAGCAGATCTCCCAAACAGGGGAAAAGTTCTAAACACGAACGGCGAACCCCATTGAAGTCTATGAGAGCCAAACAGGAAAAAAACTCAAAAGTCCCCATTTTGAAGGCTTATATGCAAGTAATTGCCCATAAAAGGGTTATGGGGGCCGGGTACTGCACTGGGGGACACGTAGCAATACAATTTTTTTTTAAAGTGCAACAATAAAAATAAAAAACTCTTTTAAATATTAGTGCCTGGGGGGTCCCCTTAGTCTGCCTGTAAAGTGGTGCATCTGTAGCATGTATAGAACCTGCTGCAGCAAAAATGACATTTCTAAAGAAAAAAAAACGAGCCAAATCCCATTTAAATTGACTCGCGGTTGCAATTGCCGACACCCGGCTATTGAGAAAACAAAAGAAAAAAAACTGTGTGGTGTCCCCCCACCCAGTCATACAAGATGCTTTTTTTTTTTTTTACTATTTATTTTACCGTCAATAGTTTTTTTTTTATTCAGCTGTCAGAGGGGAAGCTAATGACTCATTGGTTGTTAAGGACGCCACGGCCGACTTCATAGCTCAGCCTGAATCAGCCTGAATCAGCACATCATGACAGCAGCCCCGGGATTACATGTATATACCACTTGTAATGATGTCATAATCCTAAGCATATAATGTTTCAGCCAACCATGGAGGAAATAAGTGTATTTCCATTAAAACATGTAAGGGTATAATTTATGTGCCGATAGTTTCATAGACTGAGAGATATGGGTAAGTTGAGGGAAACCTATAATTGAAAAACAGGACAACCATGGTAAGCTACATATAAGTGGATTCAGGTAAGTCCCTTAAAACAAAATGACAACGTTTCTATCTTACCAACAGGTCCAAAAGATCACATATCACTGCCAGAGGGTCTGTGGCAATTTGAGGGGAGTCATCCCCCTACATGCAGCCCTGGCTCTTGTCCAGCTGCCGGTGATGTCACCGGGCCCGATTCTGTACTGCACATGTGCCATAAACAGCGAATGCGCAGTGCCTCACAAGGTTTTCCATGGAGAACGGGCAACGTCCAATCCATTGGCCAACCTGGGCAATACAGGATATTGCTGTCATATGATGTCAACCCAATGACACCTAGTGGACGGCAGATAGACTGCAAGGTGTCTGCAGTGTCCTGCATAAGGGACTGCACACTCGCAGGAGTAAAAACCAGTCCAGGCACCATCCCCACATCAACAGGAAAGGAGAACCAGTCGGGCCAGTCAGCACCTCATTGGAAAATAGTTAAAACAACAACACAGTGCACGGGGCCCACATATCTCTGGTTACATTACAGCAGATAACAATCTCAGACATTCTAAGACAAAAAAATATAAAAACAACAACAACCATTATTGACTAAATTAAGTATATCCAATCAACTAGCAACAAATCACTGCAATGGGCCTTAGGCAGGGCAATGGACATGTACATGTCAAATATAATACACATCTAATGCATATCAACACTTGTTATAGCAAATGTACCTATGACAGCAATTTATGGATGTTCAGACCTTAATATTGTTATTATTGATCTCCTCCAGAGTGGGAAATTGGAGAATATAATAATTAGAGATGGGCCGGACATCCCCCTGTTCAGTTTGCAGCAGAACTTCCAAACTGGGGAAAAGTTCTAACCCGAACCGAGAACCCCATTGAAAATAAAAGGGGTATGGGGGTCTGGGTACTGCCCTGGGGGATATGTATCAATGCAACCAAAAAAAATATGAATTTATTTAAAGTTATGAATTATCCGAAATAATGAATGTCATATCTAAACAAACTGAATAAATTAATAATAAATAATAATAATAAAAAGTTTGTATTTCTATTATTATTAATTCATAATGTCTCATTTGTTTAGATGCGGCATTCGTTATTGCGGATTATTCGTAACTTCGGATAAATTCATATTCATTACGTTCACTTATGCTGCGTACACGCGGTCGGAATTTCCGACAAGAAAAAAAGTTTGATGTGAGCTTTTGGTCAAAAATTCCGACTGTGTGTAGGCTCCATCTGACTTTTTCTGTCGGGAAAATTTGAGAGCTGGTTCTCAATTTTTCAGACGGGAAAAGTTCTTGTCGGAAATTCCGATCGTCTGTATGCAATTCCGAAGCGCAAAAAAAAGCGCATGCTCGGAATTTGACGCATGCTTGGAATCATTGAACTTCATTTTTCTCAGCTCGTTGTAGTGTTGTACGTCACCGCGTTCTTGACGGTCGGAATTTTGTGTGACCGTGTGTATGCAACTCAAGTTTGAGCCAAAATTCCGTAAAAAAAAATCTACGGTTTTCTTGTCGGAATTTCCGATCGTGTGTAACAGCCTAATTTGAAAGGAAATTCCAATACCTATAATTGAATAGTAAGTTATTATTACTTGGCTATTATTTCAGATTTTCAAATGTTGGAGTTTTCGGATTTTCTAATTTCTGAATTTTTGAATTTCCAAATTTACGAATTTATAAATTTCAAAATTTTCGAATTTATGAATATTCGAATTTAAGAATATTCGGAAAAGTTTGCTAAATAAGTTTTCGTTAATTTGGATATTTTCGAAATGGACAAATTTGTCGAAACTTGTAAAAAAAAATATTCGTAACAAAACAAATTGCACATGTCTTCCCCGGGAGTGACTAGTCACATGACATACGCAGTGTCCCGGGTGTCAGAACATATAATACCTTCAGGTCTCATACACACGGGGCGTTGTTACAGCGGCTGTTTTGGGCGTCCGGCGTTTTTTTTTCTACAGCCAGTAAACTCCCCAGCATGTTGTCCTATGTGTCCATGCACACATCGGCTTTTATCAGCGTTTTTTGGCAGGAGTGTTTTCAGGCTGAAAAAAAAAAGTGCGTTTGAAGAGTTTTGGCTGTAAGAACGCTCTAACTCTGAAAAGCGCAGCAAAATTGCGCCTATCTGGCATTTATGAGCGTTTTTGAGCCTCAAGATTTTGTGGGAGTATAATTGTTTTTTTTAAACGCTGAAAAGTGCAAATAGTAAAATAAAACGCTGCTGCAAAACGCAGAAAAACTCACAAAGTTTTCAAGGCGTTATTCTACAGATAAAGCTATTGGCGGTTTTTATCACATCCAGTGGACATGAGACCTCAAAGTCCATCCTTACATCCTCCGATTTAATCATTCCGGTGAAAGTGTCGTTCCTCAATAATAAATCATTCCCAGCTAATAGTCTTGGAAAACGTAATCCACAGGGTAGCGGCTAGTTCCCATCCTCCAGATTAACCTTGTGATGTCACAGGAAACATGTGACCAGGAAACAGGAAATAGGGGGCGGGAACATGAAGTAAATAGAAGTGAATAGGAGGTGCAGAGCAGAGCACAATGTTATTATCCTGAAGGTTTCTCCCTCCATCTTCTTTTATATTATATCCTCTCTATATACCTCTCCCTGTATACCTCAATCTCTCTCTATATATCTCCCTGTATACCTCTCTCTCTCCCCGTATACCCCCCTCTCTCTCTCTCTCCCTGTATACCTCTCTCTCTCCCTGTATACCCTCTCTCTCTCCCTGTATACCCTCTCTCTCTCCCTGTATACCCTCTCTCTCCCTGTATACCCTCTCTCTCCCTGTATACCCTCTCTCTCCCTGTATACCCTCTCTCTCCCTGTATACCCTCTCTCTCTCCCTGTATACCCTCTCTCTCTCCCTGTATACCCCCTCTCTCTCCCTGTATACCCCCTCTCTCTCCCTGTATACCCCACTCTCTCTCCCTGTATACCCCCTCTCTCTCCCTGTATACCCTCTCTCTCTCCCTGTATACCCTCTCTCTCTCCCTGTATACCCCCTCTCTCTCTCTGTATACCCCCTCTCTCTCCCTGTATACCCCCTCTCTCTCCCTGTATACCCCTCTCTCTCCCTGTATACCCCCTCTCTCTCCCTGTATACCCCTCTCTCTACCTGTATACCCCCTCTCTCTCCCTGTATACCCCCTCTCTCTCCCTGTATACCCCCTCTCTCTCCCTGTATACCCCTCTCTCTCCCTGTATACCCCCTCTCTCTCCCTGTATACCC